>NC_090249.1:31945185-31982685 GCF_037325665.1 Littorina saxatilis
AATAAAACCCAGCGATATGTTCCGTCTTCTTACAAAGTCATGGAGTGCGTGTATCTGTGTTTCGATACACAGACGTTCGGAGAAACACGAACGTCAAGTCAAACCAATTGACCCCTGACACACACATTTTGACCCGTGTACAAGACGTTGTATCGATAAACGAAGCGCAAATAAGAAATAATAATAAAAGCAAAGAACATAGCAACAAGATATGCAAACATCTAACAAAGCCGAGCAAGCAGAATGACAGGTCTAATGAAAAACAAAGAGGCAATGAGTTGGAAACAAAATCGTGATTCTTTCCTTCGCTGCACGACACAAATCTGTTGTGACATTTGACCCAACGTGCCTTGCTGCACGATGAAAATCTTCTGTGACCTTTGACCCAACGTAGCTTCCACATTCGATCACTAATCTTAATATTTACAACTGAAAACCGAGGGGGTGGAATACTGAGAGAAACCTATATAACTGTTCATCCTCAAACCTGACATACTTATCTCAACATTTTATGAACTCAAAACACAGAAAGTTGCTTTCACACGCCAGCTTTGATTGCAACAACGTGGTGGGGCCCCAAAACATGTACATCTATTATCAAAACGTAACTCTTGTTTCAAAGCATGGCTCCCTGTGTTGATTTTGCACTTATTTTCTCACCACCAAAATGATGACAAAAACGATGTTTGGTGGTTTGTTGTCAGACCAGCTTTTTTGTCGGTCCTAATAATGTCTTGATACTTGAGTCACTCAATTCACAGCTACTGCTGTTGTTTTCTTTTAGTAACATATCACAAGGCAAATTGCAAATCTTGCTATCATTTTCTGGGGACCAGCGCGGAACAAAAGCAAGCCCAGCGCGGAACAAAACGTACACCACTTGCTTGTTGTCATTACTTCTTATGACATAATGATGACGCATTGAAGCACAAAATTGATACAGATGAACATAGATATACCCAAAAGAGTAAATATAGACGAATATTTGTACTTTAAATCCTTGTTGGAGAGAAATTTACGTTGAACCTTCATTTTTCACTAAAAAAACAAAAAACAAAACCAGCATGCAGGCCTTACATTCGGCCACTGTCAATTAACCAGGTAAGCAATAGACGTAAGTAGCTGTCTACAAAAAACAAACAATTATTCCCCTTTCTACTGACATTCATCAATTTTAGCTTAGATCAGTCATAATTTGTGTTTTTATGAAGACACTTACGTTTGCGTGACACCGGGCCCAGCTGAAAACGGAAATAACAACGGGCCCAGCAGAAAGAAGGCGGACCACAGTCCCCGGTGTGATACTGGCGTATAGTGGAACACCTATCGTAAAACATCTTGTTGGGAAATCAGTCTTGAGTCTTAAAAAAGGGTGGTAAGTCCGAGAAAGCAGGGAAATCTTAAATTGGGAGCTGTTATAATGCAGGTTCCACTGTTATGATAATGGGCGCCACAATCGTCAGGTCAAACATCTTCTCCATGACTGACTATTAGGGTTTAACGTCCTCTTAGACCAGTTGGCCTATATTGGGACAGGTATTGGTAATATGCTGAGGATATGGTGTGATACTTTGACTCGAACAAGCCCGCTGTGGCTGTCTTCATCGACACACCAGCATTGGGTTTATGTCGTCAAAGTATCGAAATACGATCATGATAATCAGAGACGAGAGATGGTGCATGCGTGTCTTCATGTTTTCCAAGCCCTGAGACTTTCGCTGTGAACTTGGGATCTTTTTCGTGCGCATGTGTGCACACGGGGGTGTTCGGACACCGAAGAGAGTCTGCGCACAGTTGACTCCGAGAAATAAATCTCTCGCCGAACGTGGGGTTCGAACTCACGCTGATAGCGACCAACTGGCTACAAAGCCAGCGCGCTACCAACTGAGCTACTTCCCCGCCCCACCTTCTCCATGGAGTCGCAAAGTAAACAGGAACCAGAATAGGTACTTGACATGGTCAAAGACCTTTTGCGCAATACCCAAATCTCTGCGTGCAATCTCCATTTAACTATTGTAACAACACTGAGAACTGCTTTTCACCACCATAATATTGATTTGGAGGTAATAGTAGATGTTTGCCGCTGACGGCTATGTCGGTTCAGTGATTACGTTATTGATCAGACATGAGGATCAAGGGGATAGAAACATACTGTGGGGTTTAGCCTATTTTCCCCACAAAACAATGTCATTGAACAACTGAAAACGTCAGCAGGGACTTCGAGTCGTTGCACTGTAGCTGGTAATTTTCTTTTTATTGCCATGAACATTTCTAGAGTTTTTTTTCTCGCGTGGCAGATTTTCTTTCTGCCAAAATGTTTAGCAAACCTATCAAAACATCTGCAGCAGTTAAGTATGAATTGTTGTCTCAATAACGACACAGCTGATGTTAAATTCGCAAGTAAATGTCTGCAAAATGGCGACTTAAATAGTTAGGCTCACCGTCACTGATCTGGCAAGGCTGGTACGCGGGATAAGACCATTCCTTGTCAAAAGTCATCAACTCTCTGTGGGGAGAGGGAGGATAGAGAGAGAGAGAGAAATTGCGCAAATGCCTGTTCACGGAGAGAATTATAGCTAAATTATAATTGATTGAAAATATTGTACATTTTCGAAGATTGTCCATGTTAAACGAAAGGATGATATTATTGCTATTTATAACCCAATCTGTTTGTGTTTAAACTGTTCAGCATCGCTCACAGTATCATACTCATAGCGAGTCATATTGTAACTGAGGTTCAAAGAGAGAAAAAAAAAAAAAAAAAAAAGAAAGAAAAAAAAATCAACTCTCTGTGCACATTGACATTTTGTATGAATCCATTTCTGAAAAAGCCACAAGTTCCTTTTACAAAATTAGTTCATAAAAAAATTCCAACTCAGTCAGACTGTTGAGTTTTCGTGTGAAGGGGTGGTCTTATCACAAGTATGTAAACGCATGGCTCAACTATTTTTAACTACAAGAGCAACACAAACAATGCGTACAACTCGTCTACAACACTCGGCACCATCGATACACTTCAAGCTGCAGCGAACCCTGTAAAATCCTGAAGGCTGATCGAAACAGGCCTGCTGTAGCTGCTTAGAATGGCTTCCTCAAGAACAATAACTGCCAACTCTCTAAACAGCCGCAGTTCACGACAGATGGCGCGACGATGACGTAAAAAGAGGTTAGAGGTACAGTGGTCCCCTCTTTTAAGGCCTTAGCAAATCTGAGAGAATCGGGTCTTATAAATTAGGAGGGAGTCTTAAAATGAAGGTAAATTTAAAGACATCATAAACAGAAAATCTGAGAAATTTAGGTCTTAAAAAGGAGGAAGTCTTAAATTGGGGTGTCTTAAAATAGAGGTTCCACTGTCCTGATTAACCAGCCATAAAGCGTTACAATCAGTTAATCACATCGCTGTATAAGGCCAAAAAACCAGAAATAGGTGTGGTTACGGTAACATAGCCAAAAAAAATAGGGTAGGTAGGTAGGCAATCACTTTTTTTTTTAAACTTTTTTTTCTAATGTGTACAAATTAAACCTACTTGACAGGGAAATAAGTGTGCGACACGGGCGCTTTCGCTTTCATTGCGTTTTTTGCACTCGTTTTTTTTTTTGGTTTTTTTTTTTTTTGACAAATGTAATGAAAAGTTATAGGATCGGCCCCTAAAAATAGGGTAGGTCGGGTTACCGTAACCACACCTATTTTTTTTTAGGCCTAATATTAAGACGAAGCCGGTCCAAGCAGATAGCACAAAACTTAAAATTAAAAATACACACTCTCGGCAGGAGAGTTATAGTCACTCACATTACTTCGGTGCGACAGATAGGGTTATTTAGCTCAAAGAGTCGAACCGATTAACAGCCATAATGATAATCATAAAGCGTTATGATTAGTTCCAACCCGCGCTGTATAATATTTAAAAGATTCGCACCGGATAAAGCAGATGGTGTCATTTACAAAATAAATTCAGCAACAAAAATTAAGATAAATAAAAATAAACAAGTACAATATAAACATAAACAACAAAACAACAACAAAAATTCCACTCTGCACAGAAATGCCGCTTAACTATGCAAACTAATTCAATCAAAGCAAACAGGCTGCTGTCGACTAGCTCATCTGCGTTAGAGTCACAACTTCCGTTCATCGACTTATTTTTCTCCCGTTCTCGCAACCATCCACAACGCTAGCACTGACACGAAACTAGTGCGAGTTTGGGAACTTAAATCTGTATTAAAGAAATTGCGTGCAAAATTCGCTTTCGACAGGGGCGAACTTGAAGTAAAGATGGAAACAAAAACAAAGACAACGCGTGGAGAAATTACAATCTGCAAAGATTACCCAAACTTAAAATTTGAATACCCGAATGTTCAGACACTAATTGTACGGTATTCCTGGTGTGTGGTGACATACTGACAAACCCCAAACCGAACTGTGTAGCTTATCGGGCGATTTGAGACCGTTTTTTGCCGTGAATATGTGTTTAACAAGAGTGTATTACCTTCGAGAAAAAAGTTTGAAATCGCGACATCAGAGGCCACATTATGCCATAGTTTTTGCTTATAATAGATCACAACAAAAGTATCCCACACACCTGCACACAATGGGATCAGCTCGTTACTCCCCCGGCTCGTTACTCCCCCGGCTCGTTACTCCCCCTTAGGGTTAGGGTTATGTTAGGAATAGTAACAAGCCGGGGGAGTAACGAGCCGGGGGAGTAACGGGAGCATCTAACGGTACCGCTATACAAACTGTCTATAGCCAATCTGCCTGCTGGACAAGAGAGGCGGCTTTGCGGCTTTTATGTTTCGGGCGTGAGACTTCAAGTGTACCCAAACGACTGAGCCAGATCGGTCACAAACAACAAAATGGACGTAAGCGCCCGATATAATAGGCACATTGGACAAAAGGAAGCACTGAATAAACAAATAAAGTTTATTGTCAAAATTAATGCTTCACGAGACTGGTTCGTCATAGCTCCCATTAACCTTTATTTCACCCTGTCGTTAGAGCGGTTTTAGAGGGTGCTTTGAACATGGTTTATTTACGAAGATTCTAAGCTTATTGATCCCATTATCGAAACGCGTAAAGACTGCCATTCAGTCCAACCTTCCACAGACTGTGATTTCATAATGGACATGAGAAAAGCGCTGCCGATATTATAGGCGTCATTTCGTCCAAGCCGCCAGCTGGTATGATGCAGGAATTTCCGGTGCCGCCATTAACTTCCGGTTGTAAAAGCACGTGAAACTGAGATAAGCGGCAATGCGATCAATATGGCACACAGACGCAGTGAATACACTATTGGACAGATGGGGAAGGAAGACAAGGGTGTCCAATCGTTAAGCCTGTATTGCTTGATTGACTGCAAAGAATTCTGCTCTGGGCATACACCTGAACTGTGCGCATGTGACTAGAGAGAAGTGTACATGTCAGGCATGTCATTCCGACAGTCAGTGAAACATGGTCAAATCACTGAAAACTTTGCAGTAATCGAGTTCGGCAAAATTGCTGTAATTTTTCACGGTGGGGGATTCGTGACACCCAAGACCAGACGACCTAAACTACCAAAAATGGCCGAAACTTTTGTGGGCATATCAGCAAATTTGCAGAAGAAACCCAATCTTTCCAACGTCCCGGACCTGTTCATGTATACGCACTACATGTATGTGTATACGCAGGCCACAGGCTACTTCAGGCTAAATGGTCTTGTTTGAATATAACATGCAGATATGTGTGTAAAGTTACTAACGAGCAAACCTTTTTAAGCGCTGTTTTTCTTTCAATGTTGGCCCTTCTTTTTCTGTTCAAGGCAGTTGTTCTTTGTTTTAGGCGAGCTAACTTTTCAGGAGGACGTACATGACAGCATTACACTCCATGATCTTGACTGAAATGCACAAGGAACAAGAGGCGAAGCCTTCAAGGCTCACGTAAGAAATCGACAAACAGTAACACAAACTCAATCACTCCGTCACACATACACATACACACACACACACACACACACACACACACACACACACACACACACACACACACACACACACACACACACACACACACACAGTAAGCATAGGTGAAACTATGCAAGAAAGCGAGACCCTGGATCTGCCAAGAAGTCTCGGCCCGCTCACAATAACAATGACCGAGACTTTCAGTAATTCCTTTGCGTGACGTCTAACCCTCTTACGTCATAATGTGACGTCTTCAAATAGTTTCTATCACACACGTCGAACACTTTTGACCGAGACTGACGTAATCCATAGACTCGGAAATGTTAAAGTTTCTACCACAGACATACACACATACATACATACATACATACATACATACATACGCACGCACAGACAGACAAAGTTTATCATCGCATAGGCTACACTTACGTGAGCCAAAAAGGGGGTTGGAAATCATATGACGGCTTACTAGTGCCAAAACCTGGGGTTACCCATTATCACGTGGTAATTACTAATTAACGCTGTCAGTTATAATTACTGTTTTCACTCGTTAGTTACTCATTTTCACGGGATAATTAGTAATTTTCACGGGAAAATGACTAATGTTTAGTTTTGGCACTAGCAATCCGTCAGGAAGTGAGCCAAAACTAAAAATTAGTTATTAACAGGTGAAAGTTAGTAATTTTCCCGGGAAAATTAGTAATTAACACGTGAAAATGATAATTACAATTTTGAGGTTTTGGCACTAGTAAGCACTATGACGGCTTACTAGTTCCAAAACCTGGGGTTACCAATTATCACGTGATAATTACTAATTAACGCTGTCAGTTACTGTTTTCACCTGTTAGTTACTCATTTTCACGGGAAAATTACTAATTTTTTAGTTTTGGCACTAGCAATCCGTCAGGAAGTGAGCCAAAACTAAAAATTAGTAATTAACAGGTGAAAGTTAGTAATTATTCCGGGAAAATTAGTCATTTTCCCGGGAAAATTAGTAATAAACACGTGAAAATGGTAATTATCAAGGGAAAATTACTCATTTTCCCTTGATAATTACAATTATGAGGTTTTGGCACTAGTAAGCCGTCATAAAGTCCAGCATTAAATGTCCTTGCAGAAAAAAACCTAGAAGCCGGGGTCCCGGACTGAGACCGTTTGAATGCCGCATATCCTGAGGAAACATCAAAAGAGCATAAATTATGGAGTCTTGAAATGTGCTCGCAGATCCCGAAAGTGTCAGTCAGAGCCCGCCAAAAATATCTGTAACGATGAAAGCTTTTTTGTGGACGCCTTTAGTTCTGATGATGACAATTAATATAATTGTCCAAGAGCGACTTATAAGTCTAAAAATTGTTTTTAAAAGACACACACAGAAAAACGATAGGATAGTTACCCGTATTTCACTCTCGCCATCTTGAGGTCGGAAAAGCGACATCATCATTGAGCTAAGTTAATTTTTCAGTTCATTATCTCATTATTATTATTTTATTTTTTTTCTCTCTGTTCATTTCGAAGATCTCTAAGTCGATGTACTCATAAGTGCGTTTTTTTGTCTATGATAAAACGTTCCAATGACTGGACTTGTTGTTTTATTCTTGATTTTTGAACGTTTTAGTGAATATCCTGTCCCTATTTGTGAGACTAAAAAAAAAAGGTTTGGTTTGAAAGGTAATTAAGTCTAGATCTGTTTCGGATTTGTGTATCACGCATAACGATCAGAAAGTCGGTAACTCATACGCCATCGCCATGACACCTGCGCCAAGAACCTTCCTGGTTTGTCACAGCAGTAGTTCTACACGTAGTACCTCGCTCCCTTGACCACAGTGCTCGCAGTGCTTACTTCTCCAGTAATCTGGCCTCAAGGATTATAATTGTTTCGTCCAGTGCAGCATGCAACGGTCAGCCGTTGTTGTTATCCCAGACTCAGTTCAACTGACCTTCTGAGCGTGGTTGTCCTCGTTCCAGCTGCCAAGTGGTGTGCACTATACTGCCATCATAGTCAAGGTTGTACGCTTTTGCATTTTCCTTTAAACTGGTTATATTGATATGTGTAATAATTTTTTAATTTTTTAAAAAATTTTGTATATATGGTACAACACGTTACTGCACACCCAACGTACGAGATGTCTGGAAACACCTCCGCGCGGAGGGGTTTTGCGGCCAGCGTAGCAAAGAGAAAGAGGGAAATGTTTCTCGGGCTCGCACGGCAGCAAAAGCGCTATGTCTCTATTCTGTGTATACGTGAGGTGTATCACTGTGGTCATTCCACACGAGCACATGATCGAGTGACAGAGATATTGACACTGCTGGTATCACTGTGGAGTGCGCTGGATGGTCTGGTAGGTAGGTGTGTCGTGTTTGTTTGTTTGTTTGTTTGCTTTTTGCATCACGTTGTTCTCTGTTTCAAAGTATAGGATATTGACCAAGCTGTGTGACTTACTGAGGTTAATTCTGATTAAGAGTCCGTGTTTAATGTGTTGTCTCTTTTTAACTTGACTAAATGTTTTAACATAGACTGGGGGGAATCGAGACGAGGGTCGGGGTGTATGTGTGTCTGTCTGTCTGTGCGTGTGTGTGTGTAGAGCGATTCAGATCAAACTACTGGACCGATCTTTATGAAATTTGACATGAGAGTTCCTGGGAATGATATCCCCGGATGTTTTCTTTTTTTCGATAAATACTTTTGATGACGTCATATCCGGCTTTTTGTAAAAGTTGAGGCGGCACTGTCACACCCTCATTTTTCAATCAAGTTGATTGAAATTTTTGTAAAGCAATCTTCGACGAAGGCCGGACTTCGGTATTGCATTTCAGCTTGGTGGCTTAAAAATTAATTAATGACTTTGGTCATTAAAAATCTGAAAATTGTAATAATTTTTTTTTTAATATAAAACGATCCAAATTTACGTTTATCTTATTCTAAATCATTTCCTGATTCCAAAAAACATATAAATATGTTATATTTGGATTAAAAACAAGCTCTGAAAATTAAAAATATGAAAATTATGATCAAAATTAAATTTCCGAAATCGATTTAAAAACAATTTCATCTTATTCCTTGTCGGTTTCTGATTCCAAAAACATATAGATATGATATGTTTGGATTACAAACACGCTCAGAAAGTTAAAACGAAGAGAGGTACAGAAAAGCGTGCAATGCAGCACAGCGAAACCACTACCGCGCTGAACAGGCTCGTCAGTTTCACTCCGTTTTGCACAAGCGGCGGACTACGGTCATTGTGAAAAAATGCAGTGCGTTCAGTTTCATTCTGTGAGTTCCACAGCTTGACTAAATGTAGTAATTTCGCCTTACGCGACTTGTTTGTATTTCACAACATTCTGTGTAGCGTGTTTTTCATGTAACACTTTTTGACGGCCAAAGATAGTCGCCAAAGTGGCTTGTTGACCTGTGCCTGACTCTGATCCGTGAGTCTTTGTCCAGCCACGGTGAGGTGTGCCACATCTGACAAAAAGGGCGCCAAATCTGTGCCAGTCTCTTGCTGGAACCGTTTTATCAAAGTCTCTGACTACTCAGGTGTAAGTGGCACTGAGTTCTTCGCCACTAGTCCTCATGACTCCCTTGCCAAAGTATTGCCTGATCCTTTAGTCAGGGCCAGAACAGAAAACATCAGGTGCGCCTTTGTGCTGTTAACACCTGTAATGAGAGCTTTACACTTTTCGTTTCGTTGCTTGTCTCTCTCCTTCTGACCCTTTACCCCCCCCCCCCCTAAAAAAAATTAAAAAAAATATTAACATTTTTTTTTTAATTACATCTAAAAACACAACAAAAACACATTAACGGTTTCTTTCCTTTTGGGAATTTTTGTTGTTGCTTTTTCTTGCCTTGCCTTGCCTTGCCTTGCCATCGAAGCCAAAACTGCCCTCGGGAATAGTAAGCTTACTACATGGATTTGTCTGACAAAAACAACTGACTAGGCACGCGAAGGGCGTGTCTTATTGATAAACAGCGCGGCTTTGGGAGCTTTTGTACTGCAGCGATTAATTCCGCCTTTCTGACTCAAGTCGCTCTGCTTATTTTGGAACTTGGTGCGTCAAATAAACTAAGATTGTTGTTTAGCTCGCCTGCTCACACACACAAAGACGCGAAGTACTTCTATTTCGAGCAAATTATTGGGCGTGTCTTTATTCAGCTGTGAAATGCGAGAAGCCGATAAGTTCAATGCTGATAGAAATGTATTAGTATTGTAACTCGATCGACGCTGCACGTTCTTCCAAAGAAGGAGAGTCAGTGTACTGGTGTTGATGATTCCCTCAGGTTGTTTAGTTGTCCTGTAATTGCCATGTAAAATAGAGTCAAAATAGGGTAGTCATCAAGGAGAATACACTCTTCAAAAAAAGTTAAGGATCGGTTGAAAAAACGGATCTAATATAAAAAAATTGCCAAAAAATTAAACATCGACATAATAATTAAAAGATTAATGTGTTTGAATTAACAAATGAACAATGAGTCTTGACCTAGAATTTTGTTTGGCAGGCAGAGTTATTTCCCTTTGTGGGACTTCTCAAAAGCTTCTGCATTTTGGAAGAAAAAGGGTGTTTTTTTTATAGGCCCATGAAATTTGCGGAGCGCATGCCAGGGCAAAAGGTTGTGATGCACGTGCTACAACAGGGTCCTGGCTATGAACATCGCTCACCAGCTTGTGTTTAAAGGTTGACACGCTGACACAATTATGCACAGTAGCAACATGCCCCCACGAAGAAAATTGAGCGATTTGGATAGAGGAAGGGCAATAGGATGGCTACAAGACGGTGTTGCTGCCAGGCAAGTGGCCCAGAGGCTTGCAGTCGCTCCCTCTGTCATCATCAGACTAAAACAGAGATTCCAAGCAACTGGAAGAGTGCAGGAGCGACAACGTTCTGGTCGGCCCAGAGTCACCACACAAAGAGAGGATCGCTTCATTCAGAGGCAGGCCATGCAACAAAGAATGGCTACGGCAAACAACATTAGGCAACGCCTACAAGCTACCACCAACACTGTTGTTAGTGGTCAGACGATCCGAAACCGCTTACACAACTTTGGCTTGCGTGCAAGGCGTCCAGTCCGAGGAACAACCCTGACTGCTAATCACCGAGCAGCTCGCCGAGCCTGGTGCACTCAACATGTGAGGTGGCAACGTCAGCAGTGGGCTCAAATGTTGTTTGCAGATGAGTCCCGCTTTTGCTTGGAACCTGCTGATGGTCGCATCCGAGTTTTGGAGGCGTCGCGGAGAGCGCTTCGTAGAAGGCGCTGTTCTGGAACGACAGCGTTTTGGCGGAGGCTCTGTGATGGTCTGGGGAGGGATCAGCACACGTCCGTCTAAGGACACCTCTGTACTATGTAGTGGGCAACTTGACCGGTGTCCGCTACCAGAATGAGATCCTGCAACCCCTGTTCGTTCCAGCCCTCCAAGCGATCGGCCCTCGTGCGATTCTTCAGGATGACAACGCACCTCCCCATCGCTCTGCAGCTGTAAACACCTTCATCCAGCAGGCCAGGGTCAACAGGATGCTGTGGCCAGCCAACAGCCCGGACCTGAACCCCATAGAGCACATGTGGGACGAGCTTTGTCGTCGGGTACAGCAACATCACCCTCCTCCTGCCAATCTGGGTCAACTGCTGCAATGACTCCAGCAGGAGTGGAATGGAGTTCCCAGAGCATTCATATGCAACCTGATCCACTCCATGCGCCAACGATGTGTTGAATGCTTGGCACACAACGGAGGGCACACGCGTTATTGACACTGATTCACATTGTTGTGAATTCCATTTTCGAGGGTTGTCACGTTTGACACATTCTAGCTAAATTGTCCCTGCCGCGTTCGATCTTTGCTTTGTTTGTCATTACTCCTTGGTTGTTCAATTATATAATGTTTTAAAAATGAAAGAATGCGGTCTTGTCTGTTTTGTGTGGCGTGCTTGTAAAAAAGTGATCCTTAACTTTTTTTGAAGAGTGTACGTT
Source organism: Littorina saxatilis (assembly GCF_037325665.1). Classification (NCBI taxonomy): domain Eukaryota; kingdom Metazoa; phylum Mollusca; class Gastropoda; order Littorinimorpha; family Littorinidae; genus Littorina; species Littorina saxatilis. The sequence continues at coordinate 31,957,086 of NC_090249.1, forward strand.
GGTGTTCATTCTGGTGAATGAGGATTTTAGGATTTCGTGGATACTTTTTTTTCTTCTAGCAGTTCAGTACTGCGGTAATTGTTGATGTAAAAGAAAGTCACTAGAGGTTGATCACCAAGAAGAGTAGGTTTGGTTTTCACATCAGCTTGGAAGTGTTGGTACAGATTTCTGTCAGACATTGTGTGACTGTGTGCGTGAATAACACGTTGAACGTCGCAGAATTTTGACAAACAGGATTTTCTCGCATCATTGCTTGTCTGAGTGATGAAGAGGATGAACTTGTTGGCTTTCCATAGTTTCCTGACACTTTGACTTTAAAACCTGAAAATGTTAAACAAACATAAACTTTTTCAAATTATTGCTTCTGTTTCAGTGATCGGGAGAAAGAGAAGACGGCCTTCACCACAGATATGTTCAAGCAGTGGAATACTGATTAAATACGTCACAGCGACAGAACCCGAAGTGTTTCGCACTGATAATTCTCTTCACTTGGAGCAGTGACAGGAAGCGTTTTGCGCTATTATGCAATCAGGCACTGATCGATACGGTCAAAAACAGGCGATTGTTGTGCATGGTTGACATGACATGATTGTGCACTCTTCTTCTTCTTCTTCTTCTGCGTTCGTGGGCTGCAACTCCCACGTACACTCGTGTTTTTTTGCACGAGTGGAATTGTACGTGTATGACCGTTTTTACCCCGCCATTTAGGCAGCCATACGCCGCTTTTGGAGGAAGCATGCTGGGTATATTCGTGTTTCTATAACCCACCGAACTCTGACATGGATTACAGGATCTTTTTCGTGCGTACTTGGTCTTGTGCTTGCGTGTACACACGGGGGTATTCGGACACCGAGGAGAGTCTGCACACAAAGTTGACTCTGAGAAATAAATCTCTCGCCAAACGTGGGGACGAACTCACGCTGACAGTGGCCAACTGGATACAAACCCTGATTGTGCAGTGAAGCCTGGACTGTTAGTGCCATTTTGACTTGAGTGTGTTTTGCGAACCCGGAGTGCAACTCAATCGCAGCTGCCGTGTGAGGCAAACCTTCAGTGCCGAAATTGATCAGAGACCTCTGAAAGTGCATACCTATACCATTTCAACTTCCTTTTGAAAGGCACTCCGCCTCAAGTTGATTTGTGTTATATTGTGCAGCTGTTTAGTTTGTGATTTACCGGTGAACACTTTTCAATTATTTAACAGCAACAAAGCTGGACTGAACACATGTACGTCACTGTGTCTTCAAAGGTTTCTTCCGTGCCAGTGTCATCATCATCATCATCATCATCATCATCATCATCATCATCATCATCATCATCATCATCATCATCATCATCGGCACAGACAGGGTTTATTAATATTACACCACACACTGTGAAAATGCAGTTGCCATCAATCAGCTACTGAAAAGAACAAACAAACTTCAAAAACTACATCTGCTTGGGTTGTCTGAGTGCCATCGCAAGCAGCGTGTTCCCACTCATCTGACATCTACGACTGCAAGCATCTTCTATAACCACAAAGAAACTTGAAAACCTTACATCCTCCTGCATGTTTGGTAACCTTGCGGCCCCTAAAGAAGACGGCGGCTTTCGTGCGTGCCACAGGAGTGGAAGTCTAAAAGGAGTGAACGAGAAGAAGAAGCACACGCACCGCAGCAAGATGTACAAGCACCCAAAGGCCAACCCCATCGACCCGGTGTCCAGAAACTGCGTGAACGCGACCAACAGAAACGCCTTCTGTAAGACCACCCTCCAGAAGGAGCTGGACGTTCTTGAGAAGGAGCGAGCCCGTCAGCTGAAGAGTATTCACCACGAGGCCAAGCAGTTCAGGCAGCACGTGGGGAATAGGTCTCCGTCTCCCGGTTCTCCAGGCTCCAGAAGACCTGTGTCTGCTGCTCTCAGCATCAGCAATGGGTCCAAGTCTAACTCGCTGAGTCCTCTGAGGCATTCAATGTGAGGTTATTTCTGTAAAGTGTTGTGTGTGTGTGTGTGTGTGTGTGTGTGTGTGTGTGTGTGTGTGTGTGTGTGTGTGTGTGTGTGTGTGTGTGTGTGTGTGTGTGTATGTGTGTGTGTTTGTCTCAGTTTAAGTAAAGAAATGGCTAATGCTCAGGATTAGTAGCGGGATATGGCTCAATTTGTCGGGCCATTAGCAGACTACTACTTCTACTACTACTACTGCTGCTGCTGCTACTACTACTACTGCTACTGCTACTACCTACTATTACTACTACTACTACTACTACTGCCACAACTACTACTAGGCATGTGTTATACAATTGTCGTCTCACGTTAGATGTTTAAGCGAAAGCTGTTCAAAGCCAATCAGAGGGAAAAAAACATGTCTGTTTCAAATACTTCAAGTTGATACATTTAATAAATAACATTCTCACACCTCACGGCTATGAAATGAATGCTAAAAAAGTTACGTTATAAATCTGTTACTCCTCCGTATTCGTTTGAGAATTAATGCCGTTTGGTACATTTGATGATTCTTCAAGTCGAATTGTCAGAATACATGTACTGCTCAACTCTCACTCACAATCGTCCTTTGTTGTTCGCACTTACCTCTCCTCGTCATATAGCCCTGTCTTCCTCTCATCTTATTGTTGTTCGCACTTACCTCTCCTCGTCATATAGCCCTGTCTTCCTCTCATCTTATTGTTGTTCGCACTTACCTCTCCTCGTCATACAGCCCTGTCTTCCTCTCATCTTATTGTTGTTCGCACTTACCTCTCCTCGTCATATAGCCCTGTCTTCCTCTGGTCTTATTGCAGGGCATCCTCAGCAAAAGAAGAACGCGATACATCTGGCCAGAATAGCCCCGACGCCAGTTCTCGCAGCACGAGTCCATCGGGGTCCCTGCTGACTCGCAGAAAGCCCGCCAACTCCACTCGCCCCGAGAACAGCAAGACGCATGAACCCCAAGTGAGGCAGGGCGAGCACGTCTTCATCACTCACGTGGGCAGCAACGTTTTGCAACCCGTCGGCGAGGAGGAGCTCAACGCCCTCCAGCAGCAGACACGGCTTCGTCCCACAGCGGTCAACGTAGAACATTGCAACGTGGAGAAGCTCAACGCCCTACAGCAGCAGCAGCAGACACGGCTTCGTCTCACAGCGGTCATCGTGGAGCACTGCAACGTTCCTCAAATCGTCGTCAGCGACGAGACCGACAGACCGCTCAGCGCTGCCACGAGAGAGCTGCCACAGAAGGCGGCTGAGACTAAAGGAGGAGGAGGAGGAGGAGGGGAAATGATGAATCAGCCACAGGAGAAGGAGAAGATTCCCGCAACTCTCAGTCGAGAAGATCAGAGGAAGACACAACGATCAGTTTCTGAAGAGTCAGGTTCGAAAAAAGCCTCTGATCTTCATACATCCCCCTCACTCGATCTGCCAGTGCAGCGGCCTCGCAGAAACTCCATGTCCCAAATCCACGTGCTGCCTTCCATCTTTGAGAAACCCAAGCGTCGGCCCTCATACTGCCCGGACCCGAGTACTCTGTCCTCAGAGCTGCTTCTGCCAGAGTCACCTCGGGCCCGCAGCTCTAGCTTCTCGGGCATCACACCGGCCAGGAGGCGAGGCTCCATCGTGGAGACGTGGGGGTCTGTCTCAGAGTGCAACAAGCCGCTGTTCGGGCACAGCAGAGGGAGAAGAACGTCTGTAGACCTGAGCAACATGGTGCGAGATCTCATGTTTGGCGTGCAGCACGCGGAGCTGATGGCAGGGGGTGGGCGGCGAGCCAGCAAGTCACTGACGGAGAAGGAGTGGCAGGAGCTGAAAAAGTGCCGCTACCTCAGGATGCCCTCCAGGGATAACTCGGAGGAGGACCTCAGCGGAGAACCGTGATGATGATGGCCATGCAGGGATGACACGTTGGATAGTCTTGCAGTTTGGCTTCGGGGGTCGGCAAAACTGACGCCGAAACCTCCTTCAAATCGCTCAAACTTTGCCGTCACATCGGCACATCTGCCGAACCTTTTTCACGGTGAAGGAAAGGGGCATCAACGTCGACAACGACTGCAGGAAAATTGCCGACACTTGTGCACTGAAGAAGTTAAATCCCATAGCAACATCTCTGGTCAAGTTTTGTTTCGTGTTTGAAAGCAGTAACCAAAGGAGATCTTAACATTTGAAGTCAAGGTATGTACCGACTGTTGAAATTTTACTAGCCAAGGCCTGTGTGCAAGAGTCGGGGTTGGAGACTTTAGTCCGGAATAAACTGTACTCTCAAGGTAGTGACACATTTGAAGTCGTGCTTTGTCCCGCCGTTTGGTGATAAAAAATCATAAACTATGGAAATCAACTGTGAGAAGCCTTCACAGAAACTATGGAAATCAACTGTGAGAAGCCTTCACAGAAACTATGGAAATCAACTGTGAGAAGCCTTCACAGAAACTATGGAAATCAACTGTGAGAAGCCTTCACAGAAACTATGGAAATCAACTGTGAGAAGCCTTCACAGAAACTATGGAAATCAACTGTGAGAAGCCTTCACAGAAACTATGGAAATCAACTGTGAGAAGCCTTCACAGAAACTATGGAAATCAACTGTGAGAAGCCTTCACAGAAACGGCTGATGTTTGCAAAATAGGCACCTGCTTCAATTCATTGGCAGCTGACACGAGTTTAGCATGTAGATGTGCTTGGTAGAAGAAAATTTTAATATTTCCAGTTCTTTTGATGCCTTCCGAAGCAAACGAGGAAAACTTGTCTGCCGGGCCAAGAACCAAGCTGAGCGTCATACACAAAACACTTCTACAGAGACTCTGGTTATAGAGACACGGTGTGTTCCAAGATGTGAGGAACCTTAACCGGTTCTACCTAAAAAAAACCTCTCAGAACACAAGGTATAAAGGGTAGAACAGCAGTGGGAGCACAACAGGGGGAGCACAACAGGGGGAGAATGTTATTATCATTTATGTTTGCAACCATAAGATGACAAAAGGGGCCCCACAATCAAGTTACCTCCCATTTGTACCTCCTCTCCCTTTCGCCTCTTTTTTTCCGGCGGTATGGCAAGATAAACTACATCGACTGTTTCGGTCAAACGATATTTTCTGAACATTTCCCCCCTGACTAGATGTACGTCCGCCTTTTGACAAATACATTATTCAATAAGCATTGGAAAATAGAGAGGAACGCAAATTTGGTACGTAAATTATGGATTACGCAAGAAATAATTTATATTGTTTATCTACCAGGGAGGTAAGGTTTTGAGAAACAACATTTTTTGCACGGGCACCAAGTGCAGAAGGCATTCGCGCGCGCGCGTTCCGGATACGTATAATTAGTTATGTTTTAAGTTTTTGGCTATCAGCAGATCGAGCGTGGTGAAAAATGGACATAGCTAAAAGTAAAACTATTTTCTCGTTGGCCCAGTTTGTTTTCTATAGACATAAAATAAAATTGTCAGTGAAACTTGCATCTGTGTGTGTGTGTGTGTGTGTGTGTGTGTGTGTGTGTGTGTGTGTGTGTGTGTGTGTGTGTGTGTTTGTCTGTGTGTGCCACGGTGTGTGTGTGTGTGTGTGTGTGTTTGTGTGTGTCACAGTATGTGTGTGTGCAGTGTGTTTGTGTCTGTGTTTATGTGTCTGTGTCAGTGTGTCTCTGTGTCTCTGTGAACGGCGTCAGTGCGGCATGCGCCGCTGCATGCGTGCGTGCGTGCGTGCGTGCGCCCGTCCCGGCCTGCGTATATCTGTCTGTCGTGTATGTCAATGTCACTGAGTCAGTAAAGACTCAGTATCACTTGGTTCGTTAGGTTGGTATAGAGAGCGCGAGAGAGAGCGACTGGTCCAGGCCGGCTTGGTTTCGCTACGTGACAAGAGGAGTAAGCGAGATCAGTCTTACTGGAGATTGCCTGACTTTGTTTATGCCCCCTCTTTCGATTTTTTTATTTTTTTTGGTCTTTCTTTTTGGTCTTTCACTTTTCATTCATTCATTTTTAATTTACTTTATAGTTTATCTTTTTATTTGTGTCTTCTTCTGTTGGTCGTCCTTTTTTCAATCCGCTTATGAAGTGCTCAGTCGGCCGCTGCGGAAGCAAAGAGAGAAAGAGACACTTCATCACGATTGGTTGCGCGTATAATGACGTGTGGCCTTGACCGACACAAATAGTGCCAAGTTCGGCAGCCCGATCCGGAGGGATACCTGTTCTGGGTAAGACTGGAATTCCCATTCTGGAGGCTCAGTCTCGGCCCGCTTAGAACAAAGAAAGAAAGAAAGAAAGAAGAGGGGAGGGGGGAATAAAAGGGCGGGGGCGCAAACGACGGTACAGAACGAAAGGAAAATAGGATTAAATTGCAAAAAGAAATACATTTTAAGGTAGGAGTCTACCCCTGAGAACAAACAGAAATTAGAATTAAAATGATAGGCCACTAGCTCGCCGACAGAATAATTATACAAAGAACTCGATTGAAATCAGGTATAGGCTTCATTACGCTTGAAAATCGTATGGTTTTCTCTTTTTGATTTTACTAATTTATTCAGTGATCATGGTACTCACCAGATATAAACACGCGGCACACAGAAACTATCAGGACCGGTTTGGACTCTCTCTTCAGAAGCTTTTTTTTTTTTTTTTTTTAGCAACAACAACAACAACAACAACAACAACAACAAAAATGTGAAAAGTAAACTGGAGAGTACCGGCACGGTGGCCTCGTGGTAAGGCGTCCGCCCCGTGATCGGGAGGCGGGTCGTGCCGGTGGGTTCGAACCCCGGCCGGTGTGACGTTTTCATCTTTCGCCGTGTTGATATCAGTTCGATTCTCGGCCTCGTTGATCTAGTATAAACTCTACACTGAACAAAAAAACACCCTTCGATAGTACTGATGAGCGACCTTGTGTACCTTACATTCATGGGGCCAAATTTGTCCAACCAATTTTTTTTTTATTTAACTTGAAACTGATTTGATTCATCCTCAAATGTTTCCCTTCTTACTCAAGGGACGTAACCACTCGGTACACGTTTTCGAAAAAATCGATTTTGGGGGTGAAATCTATTAAATTTCACCACCAATTTTCTTCACATGCAAGAAACTGACATGCTTTTCGTCCATAAATAATTTCACTTTTTAATTTTACCAGGAAACAACATTTCACTCTTGAGTATATATCGAGGGGGACTCATGTACACAGGCGAAAGATGAAATCGTGACACCGGGTCATACCTAAGACTTTAAAATTGGCAATTAATCTAGTGGCTGCTCCGCCTGGCGTCTGGCATTATGGGGTTAGTGCTAGGACTGGTTGGTCCGGTGTCAGAATAATGTGACTGGGTGAGACATGAAGCCTGTGCTGCGACCGAAGTTCTGTCTTGTGTGTGGCGCACGTTATATGTCAAAGCAGCACCGTCGCCCTGACTGATATGGCCCTTCGTGGTCGGCTGGGCGTTAAGCAAACAAACAAACAAACAAACAAACTGGAGAGTAGGCAGAGTAGAGAGAGAACTTGTGAAGAAATCAGTTGAGGAGAAGACAGATAGAACCGAACGTTTAACGTCTTTTATTTTACTTTCAAGGTTCTCCTTTCTACAAAGGGTCAAAAATCCCCAAAGTAAGGCCTTAAAAAAATAAGCCCTTATTTTCAAGCTGATGGTAGGTCATATTCTGAGATAGGAAAATGGTCGCTCCTTGCATGAAACGGCATAAAATAAACAGTAATAAAAAATGTTTTAAATAAGTGAGATACATGTTTGGGCTATGGGGGGGGGGTTGCGCAACCCCCATAACCCCCCCGGTAGTCCGGCCCTTTGCAAACACACACACACACACCGTGCGCACACGCACTCACACACACAAACACACAAACCTAGACACAAAGACACACAGACACACAAACAAACACACACACACACACACACACACACACGCACGCTCTCTCTCTCTGTCTGTCAGTCCGTCCGTCAGTTCGTTCGTCAGTTCGTCTGTCTATCTGTCTATCTGTCCGTCAGTTCGTCTGTTTGTCTCTCTCTCTCTCTCTCTCTCTCTCTCTCTCTCTCTCTCTCTCTCTCTCTCTCAGTCTCTCTCTCTCTCTCTCTTTCTCTCTCTTTCTCTCTCACTCTCTCTCACTCTCTCTCTCTCTCTCTCTCTCTCTCTCTCTCTCTCTCTCTCTAACGCCGCTCTCTCTCTGTACCAGCATACAACTGAGAGGCGAAAAAATAAGGGCTTGTTTTTTTTATGGGCTTAATTGTTTAAAGGCACAGTAAGCCTCCCGTAAACCATCACAGAGCTCCCCGAGCGTCTAAATACAGTACAAGCATACTTCCATTTGAACGCTCACCGAACGGGAACATCCTGGCTGCTTTCTGTCGAGCGTGAGACATTTTCAAAGAATTTATTTTCGTAGACTTGTTCCGTTAACAACAACGGCGCCTCGTTTTTGCGCTAGACCTAACTTTTAAAATCTAAATAATAAATTGACAGCTTGTTACACAAACATTCTTTAATCATAAAAGAATTCGTTTTTCATCAAGACAAGATCAGAACAATTCGAAGTTGTGAAAGTTTAAAAAAAGAAAAGCCCAGAAGCAGGGTCACGCAAGGGTCGTAGCAGACGACGGCCCGGTTTATCAGTGCAAATCGCCGTTCCTCTCAACAGTCAAAAGCCATCGCTAGAGTTCTTGTGAACCACAGCCGTTGTTTCGTGCATAAAAAAACGTGCTATTGTAGATAAGCTCACGTCGAGTCGCATTCAAATGACTAACTATGACGACTGCATTGTGAAAAGGGAAAACTGGATCACACGGGTTCACGATGGCTCAGGGGTAAGATAAACCACGCAAAAATAAATTCTTTGAAAATTGTTCGCTCTTTACGGAGGGCACCTAGGATGTTCTCAATTGGTGAGTGTTTAAATGAAAGGGTGTTTGTACTGTGTGCAAAAGCCTGACCGTATCTGTGATGGTTTACGGGAGGCTTACTCTGCCTTTAAGGTCTTATTTTTTTAAGGCCTTTTTTCCAATATGACCTCAGAAAAATAAGGCCTTATTTCTGGTAAGGCCTTATTCTAAAATAAGGCCTTAAAAAAATAAGCACATAAAAAAATAAGCCCTTATTTTAGAAATAAGGCCTTATTTCTTGAAAATAAGCCCTTATTTCCTGAAATAAGGCCTTATTCATTTAAGGCCTTATTTTTGGGATTTTTGACCCTTTGTGCCTTTGTGAGTCGGTCTTCTTTTCAGCGTATTTTCTTATGTCTATCTCTCAGTGAATTCACCTTCTTCTTCAGTTTTTTTTTATATTGTTGTTGTTGTTGTTGTTGTTGTTGTTGTTGTTGTTGTTGTTGTTGTTGTTGTCGTTGTTGTTGTTGTTGCTGAAGAAGACTTCCTAGGTAGAAACCGGTGTTCTTTTGCGTGTGAGTACGTTTTCATTGTTATCTCAGCTTGCTCTAGTTCTTCTCACCTGCAGCCCCTTGTTTTATGTTTGATATTCAGTGGTGATTCTTGTGAAAAAGTCTGATACCCGATACTCAAGTTGCATACATTATCTCCGTCGCGATATAACCTTCGTGGTTGAAAACACCAAATAAAAAATAAAAAAATAAAAAAAATTAAAAAAATTAAAAAAATACATTATCTTCCTTCTTTTTTTCTCCCTCCTAACCAATCATTGAACCTACACAACAAAAAAACCACGGTGTTTAAATGTCAAGTAACTTTTATTTAGTTTTTCCCAGGCGTAGACAAAATGTAGCATAATCATATTTTTACTGTGGTTAAAGGGATACTTTACCATAAATGTAACCAAGTTTTAGACATTTTATCACTTTTACGCGTTTAATTTTATGTTTGTAGGCCCTAGGCTATGTGTCAGTTTTATGCTTGAAATTTAGTTTCAAAAGTGGGTGCAAAAGTTTTTGTTTTCAGTTTCGAATTTACCAGTAAGGTATAGCTGTGTTTTGTGTACTATTTTGTTCCTCTATCAGTGCGCGTCAGGTGTGATCATTTGATTGTTGATTTGTTTATGTGACAGGGTGAACTGTCTCCAGTGTAGTTCATGTTGCCGATCTATTTGTCAGTGCTTTGTGTCAATTCATTATGTTTTAAAGTAACTGTAAGTGCTGGAAGTCAGACAGCACTGTCGGATCGAGTCAGGTGGCAAGTAGGCCCTATCCTCGGCCTGTAACTAAACGGTATTATGCAAATCGGTACAGTTCAATCACATGATTTTCCCGGCCCTCTCAAAAAGTCAGTCACTGTTTATGTTTCTAAAAGCTCACCAACTACAAATTTCGGCTCATTTTTCTCATTTTTCCACCCGAGTGACTATACAGGAGAAAAGCTGTTGGCCTTCAGTCAGTCCTCATAACTTGCAGAATTAGTACTGCCTTAATGAGCGCTCTTATGAAGGCCGAAGAATATATATTCAAAGCTTTTTTAATTTCTTTTTTTGATTGTTTTCCCCTCGGACAATGATGTAGCCAGAATCTACAGTAAAACTCTTCCGCCTACCTCATTTACCCCCTTCAATCCAGTACTTGATCAGTTCAACCCGGAACTCCGCCGTTTTGCAAAACCCTCGTTATCTGTTATACATAGTTTTAATGCGCATGAACGCGCTATTGATATAACTCTATATAACAGATAACGATAGTTTCAAAGCTCTATATAAAAGATAACGATAGTTTCATAACTCTATAAATTATAACAGATAACGATAGTTTCGAAACTCCATATAACAGTTAACGATAGTTTCCAAACTCTATATAACAGTTAACGATAGTAATATCCATTTGGCGCACCATAGGAACTAGACACCAGAAAATGGAGAGAAAAAAAAACTAATTATACTTGTTGCATCTCCTCACTCTCCCCCCTCCCCCTGCCAACTTGCTACACCCTCGCCCCCCCCCCCCCCCCCCCTCCCCTCTCGTTTTTTTCTTAGCTTTTTCAGCTTTTTTTCCCAGTTTCACGGTTTGTTTTAAAGGTTTTTTAGTGTGTTTTTTATCGCTCTCTTTCATTTGTTTGTTTGTTTGTTTGTTGTTAGCAACAAGAAGAGCTAGGCTCAACTTAGGCTATTTTGTTCATCTATTTAATCTGTGCCGGCTTTTCGGTCTGACTCAGTGATTATTATTTTTTCGATGTTTTTTTCCGGCTTACCTGGGCCTGACTGGTTGTATGGGGCCTGCTCGACTTTGGCAATTAGGCTACTATCTACATCGACATGTTCAGTCTGTAGAAGGAGTCTTTTTTTAATTTATTTGTTTATTTCAAAATCAGTTTAACTTCACAACTGACAAAAGAGTTTACTTTTTGAGCAGGAAGTGTATCTCCGTATAATCATACAACCAAAGCGGCCGTATTCGGCAGTAGGCTCAGTATTTGCGGCACAGACTGAAAAACATGCCCAGGGGCGGATCCATGGGGGGTTTCCGGGGTTTCCGGAACCCCCCCCCCCCCCCCCCCACCCTAGCCTAAACAAACAAAAATTAAATGAAATAAATAAATGTGAAAATAAAGAAAAACGTATGGCTCAGATTGCACAAGATTGCTCCATTTTCCTTGATTTTTATCAAACTTTTTCGGGGGGCATGCCCACCACGCCGACCCCCCTAGAAGGCTACATTTGTCTTCTAAGTGGCGGTTTCAAAAAGAAGTTGGGTAATTTGTTGGCTCAGGTTACACCAGATCGGCCAATTGTCCTTGTTTTGATTCAAATTTGTCTTCTTAAATGTACTTTTTGGAAGGTGTATTACTAGGGGAAGTTTCTTGGCTCAGATTGCACCAGTTTGCTCCATTTTCCTTGTTTTTATCAAACATTTTCGGGGGGGGGGGGGCATGCCCCCGGACCCCACAAGGAGGTTCGAACGCTTCGCGCCCCGGCTCAACTAAACGCTTCGCCGGTCGTCGAATACCTCAAAAAAATATTGAAACTCCCCCTTTAAAATGATGTAAGGCCTAAAAAAAAATAGGTGTGGTTACGGTAACCCGACCTACCCTATTTTTAGGGGCCGACCCTATAACTTTTTATTACATTTGTCCTAAAAAAATTTAAAAAAAAAACGAGTGCAGAAAACGCAATGAAAGCAAAAGCGCTCGAGTCGCACACTTATTTCCCTGTCAAGTAGGTTTAATTTGTACACATTAAAAAAAAAAAGTTAAAAAAACAAAAACGTGGTTGCCTATTCCTACCCTATTTTTTTGGCTATGTTACCTTAACCACACCTATTTATTTTTTTTGGCCTAATGATCCGCCCCTCAGTGATGACGTAAAAAACTTCAATCTCAGAAACAATGGAACAATAAAACAGTCTTCCATTATATATGATACATTTGGAATTTTCTCATTAGGACTTCCTGAGCTAAACTCGCTGTGCGACATATTAGTTTCCCAAATAGGCTAGTCATACACTCAAAAATGGAGCTAAGTGAAGCTGCGCTTTTCCTATACCAGTACAACCAGCATTCCGGTTTGGGCCGTCATTCTCACACAGCCCTTCACAAGTCCCGCATCTGGAAAAAAAAAACATACCGGGGTAACAGAGCCAGAGGAGTTCTTGGAGCTACGATGGCGGACGAACACATGCTACCTAAAGGTAAGTAGCACGATTGATGATGTCTATTGTCGTGATGCTGGTGTTTGTCTGGAAAGAGCGGGTGGTATCTAGTTAAGTGACTGAACTTGAAGCTCCAGCTGTGTTGTTTACTTTGACAGTGTTCTCTCGTAACAGTGCACAGGCGAACTAACTGAAAGGAAAAAAACAGAAAAACGTAGGCGCGGTACTGTGAAGAGCAGGCCATAATTTTCGGCACCAGTATTGTATATTGTCGTAGCTATTTGTCTGAAATATTTCGTATTATTAGCGATCGAATGTATATTAAATAAAGCTCGAACGTTTTGATGATTTTGTACCCAGTCAGCGAGTGTTTCTGTGCCAGGAACCGTCAATGAACCGTTTCCATACATCGTCATTCAACCAGTCACTGAGTTGGAACCGACTAGAATATTCTTCCATTGATCGGTCTGTGTCTCAAAACACAAAATATATAGCATGTACGGATTCTAAATATATGCAATTGTCATTAAAACTAGTCACACAGGGAGCTAGATCACAATAACATCAGTATTGAACTTGATGTCATTGACCTAACACTCAAAAGCCAGTACTGTTCCAAGGCTAAACCAGAGCTGTCCCTCCCCCTAATAAAGTAAAGCTCAGTATTAACATACGCAGAAGAAAAATGTTGCTGACATAATTAAAGGACAGCCTAAATGAAGGATCAAAGCTTCTGTCACCACTAGGCTTTGAGCTATGCAGTTGGGTATTCTTATACTCTGAGTCTCTATTGATTTATGGTAGATTCTGTTGGTCCCTAGCTGTAGTAGGAATTAATGTGACTGGTCATTGTCAATAGGGGATGTAAAATCAATAGTAACATGGGGTCATCGCTTTTGCTGTGCTTCGTTTTTAGGGTTCCTTGGCGTTTGATTGCGCCCTAGCTATAATAACTGCCAGGATTGACCTAAGATGTGGGGTTTTTTTAAGGAAAGAAAGAAGATAAGCAAAGACAAACTTGTTCCCTTTAAAAGAAAAGGTTGGTTGGGAGGAAAGATGGGGTTAAGGTTGGGTGGGACTGGGAGTAGGTATGAGGAGTCAGGATGTTTGATAACAAACATTGTTAGCTGTTTGATTGGCTTAATGCCTCTTCTGAACTTCTTTAATTACCTAAAATAGGGATACTATTGATCTGAGCTCTATAGTATAAATTATATAAACAGTGAACCACTATGCCGTCCCTATTCGTAGCTCTGTGTGAAAGACAGACGGACAGACAGAGGCCTTTTAATGATATATATAGATTGATTCTGCGATAAGCTGATAAGGTTTTCTACTCTGGTATTATCTACTGTAACTACATGTATGTATACAATGCACCAACATAGCATAATTGCTTCATGGCACTTGCACCAGGAAGTATCCCAAATTAAAGTCAGATTTACATGATTATGAGGATGCTCCCTGCGGGTGCAGAGATGCCTTTCATCCTGGTTCCCTTTGTGGTTTGGCTGCCGTACAGCACCATGAATTTGTAACCAGCTGCATTGATTCTTCGCTGGCTGTAAATGACCGGTATACCATATTACCAACATGGAATGTCAGGGTGTTTTTTGTTTTTTTAATTCATTCCTTGATCTTGTATACTCCTTCCAGATTTGGCAAGAGTTCAGTTGAAGAGTTATGTTTATTGAAGCTTTGTTGAAGACAATGCTGTACATGTACTTGTTTAACTCTTTAAATCTTTTTCTTTTGTAAGTTTTTTCTTTGTTTTGTTTTTTTGCCTTTGGAGTTGGGGAGGGGCACATTTTGTTCTTCCTTTCTTTTTCTAAAAGTCCCCTTTCTGGCAAAAAATAAAGCAGCCTCAGCTGGAAAAAAAGCTATCCATGAATTGAATTGCTATATTTTTCAGTTTTCTTTCTTTAAGTTTTGTCTCTCTTCTGTTATAGATGCGGACATGAACCAGGGTAAGTCCCCACCCCCAGCGTACTCTGAGGTGGTGACCGATCCTGCGCATCCTGGTGCCCTACCCCCAGAGCATGGAGGATACGCGCAACCCTATCCTCAGCCGTACATGCAGGTAAGTACAGATACGTTGCAGACGAACTAATGTGCAGATTGAACAATGGTTGAAATTTCAATTGTCAAGGCCCATTTTGTCAGCCGCAGCAAGCGTATGAATTGCAATTTTCAGATCTGAAATAGACATACCAGAAATGTCTCGCGCAGTACTAGATGTGATTTATTGAATAATTTGTCGTCTGCTTTTGGGACATCTCCTGCGGAAAACAGTTGTCAAAAATGTGACATTTGTATCCATTCTTTGTGCAGGGATACCACTACCCGCCAGGCCAGGCCCCTCCAGAGGCAGGGGGAAAGCACCAGGAATACCCAGCTTACCCCCCTCCTGGTCACTATCCCCCCGGACCACCTGGGTACCCCCCAGGACCACCTGGGTACCCCCCAGGACCACCTGGGTACCCCCCAGGACAGCCGGGCTATCCCCCAGGACAGCAATACCCACCGGGCTCTGGAGCGTACTCGCAGGGTCCATACAACCCCGGACCGTACGGACATGGACATGGCTCTGTTGTGGTGAGGATATTTTATGTGTTTGATGTGTGTATCTGATCTGGGGGGGGGGGGGGGGGGGGGGTGAGGAGGTACAAGTGTGTTATAAAGGAGTGTGAACGTTTTTGTTAAAAGCTGTGGAGGGGTTTTAGAGGTTGTGCAGGTTTTTTCCTATAATTAATATGTAATTATTCATGTATAGGTTTTAAAGCAATGTGTAGCTGCTCTTGACTTGATAGTGTGGTACGTGTAGTACATCGTGGGACTTATGTGCAAGAGTGTCATTTGTGGTGGCTGAGATGTACACTAGCATATGGGGAGATGAACAAAAGTATACAAACAGGATTTCTCTCTCTCTCTCTCTCTCTCTCTCTCTCTCTCTCTCTCTCTCTCTCTCTCTCTCTCTCTCTCTCTCTCTCTCTCTCTCTCTCTCTCTCTCTCTCAACATGTAAGAGAAAGGAATAGCAATGATAAAACACCACATTTTCTGTGTTCAGTAGCAGTGTTGCCTGTGTGTGTTACAGGTGACTCAACCATCAGGGGCGACATTGGTGGTTGCACAGAGCCCTCCCCCAGACAACATGGTGTTGTCAGCGCTCGCCTGTCTTTGTTGCTTCTGTCCCATCGGCTCCTGTGCCCTCATGTACTCCTGCTGGGTGAGTGTTTGTAATGAGCGGGGTTTAGTCACTGGTTGGAGTTAATAATAATAATAAATCACCTTGACACTAACAGCTCCCCGCGCATTACAATTCAGTGTAAATTGGCCATTGGTCACTTTTCCACACTAATGCATCAACATTTGTGATGATTGCTCATTTTGGTAATGAGTCATTCAAGTGAACTAATGATTACACAGAGTATGCTTGAGGCAGCTGTGTTAGAGTATATGTACATTGGAACCTTCCCTTTAAGACCTCAAAAAATCCGAGAAAATCAAGTCTTTAATAGAAGTTAAAGTTGATGCATGTTTACAGAGGTTATGGACAGGAAATCTAAACAAAACAAGGTCTTAGAGAAAATATCACTGAACCACTAAAAAGACATTACCGACCCACCAACCCTATGTTTTTGACCGAGACATTGGACAGAAACAGTTCAGTTTGGGGGTCTAATTTCTACATGCATGGCATAAAGCACATCTGACCACTGTGTGCAGGCAAAGGGAGCTAACAACAACCAGGACTACCAGGCGGCCCTGAAGTACGGTGCCCAGGCCAAGCGACTGGCCATCATTTCCATCATCATCGGCGCCATTTTTATCATCGTGGGAATCGTACTCAGGCTGGTTGTCTACACCACCTATTCCACCTACTCCCACTAGACGGAGATGCAAAAAGGGTGAGGAGCTTGGCCAGAAGCATGCTTGAGGTGGTGCTTAATTGAGACCTAAGTCGACCCTGCAAAGTCTTTTTACCGAAAACTCAGTGCTAAAGCTTCATACGACCAGCTTCGCAACGTTGACTTCGCCCAGCTAAGGACAGGCTTCAGGCCCAAGATGCATTGTTACAGAAAGTGTTTTTGCTGCAATATACATACAGATTTTCAACTTGAAAATGTTGCTGTTATGCAGAGGCGTACGTCGGTATACTTTGATGGAGATGTTAATCTGCATTCATTCAATCATATCCATTCAATACTATTTCTGTAACAATTAATTTGACCCCTTTTTTGCGTTCCCCAGGTTAAAGCTTCTGCAAGCAGGATCGGAGTATTCCTTTCCACCAACGGATTATTGTGGCTGAAGGGGACCACTTTCACCCGAAATGGGTGACCCCACAAAGGGCGAATCTCATGCATAAGAGAAGATGTTTGCTTTAGTGATCACACACTTTCTTTCTTTTTAATCTGTCGAAGTGGCAGTTTTTTGGTTTTTTTGGTACTGATTTGTATGGATTCATAAGAAGCTCCTTCTGCCTTCAATTTTTGTATCTGACCTTTTTTAACAGGGAATTCTCTGGTGATTTAGTAACCTCCTCTCCCGTGTGGTTTTTTTATGCAAAAATAATAAGTGGTGAAATGATTAAGGGACTGCCAAAACTTGCTAGCGGATAATGCATGAGTCATAAATGTCTCTCATTATGGGGTCGCCTATTGTGGTGCCGCTCATTGCGGGTGGAAGTGGTGGTTTCAGTCCCATCAGCATTACTGAGGGGCGGTTCTGAAATCCATGTGAGGTAAAGGAGGGTTGTAGAGGAAAAATATTCTCAATCATGGTTTACTTTTGAAATCTTGACAAAAGAAAGAACTACAGTAGCTGTTAGAAATGGTATCACTTTATTTTTATGTTTTTTTTACGTGAGCTTACTTAGCCTATTCTCATTCTCTAGTCAACGATGCAGAAGGTGTTTTGGTTTTTTAACGATATGAACGAAGTGTGGACAATACATAAATACTGAAAGCAGTTTCGGGGCCGCCTGCATGGCATTGAGCTTACCGTATTTGACGGATTACAAGACGCACCGTTTTATAAGCCGCACCCCCGACTTTTAACAAAACAATTGGGACGAGCCACGTATAGGCCGCGTCACTATATTAGCCGCCGTCGAAAAAAATATAATCAGATCGTGTCAATCAATCAAAACAACCAGGCAAACGAAAGTACGGTATTTGGCAAAATCGGCTCCGAGAATAAACAAGTGAAACAAAGAAGAAAAGTAATAAAGTTTGAAGAAAAATATCACACACACAATTTGTAACCAACACACACATGATTTACGACTTTTGCGCACATTTCGAGCAGACGAAAACACAACATGGCGGCTCTCACTCCTCCAACTATCGCGAGACACAAAAAAATGAAATCTCGCGCGCGCGAGAGATCCTGATACATCCGGTGTTTCTCTGTACGCTATCTTGTCACGACGACTTGTTGACAAACGAAGATTCGCGAAAGAAAGAGAAAAGCGCCGAGTCTTGAGTAGAGAGCTAATAAAGTACCGGTAATCGCTAATCGAGCGAAATGAATATCCGTGGCGACTTCCATTAGGTGAATGCTATTCAAGTTTAGGTAACGTTTTAGCCGCATCGTTTTATAAGCCGCAATGCGATTTTTTTTCAAAAAAAGTCGCAGCTTGTAGTCCGTCAAATACGGTACTCAGCCCTATTCTCATTCTCTAGTCAGCGATGCAGAAGGTGTTTTGGTTTTTTAACGATATGAACGAAGTGTGGACAGTACATAAATACTGAAAGCAGATTTTGTTATAAAGGTGACGGCGCTTCCTATTTTTGAAGCAGGGGTAATAATTCTGCACGACATGGCACTGGGCAGACCAGGCTGACACAGTATTACAAGGTCTATTTGGATACAGAATTTTTGGTCGTTTGAGAAATGCAGGAATGTTACAAACTTGCCATGCACGAAAGTTTGTGTACTTGGCTCAAACACCTTCATGTTGCATGGAAAATGTATTCAAGATACTGATAGGTAGTTAACATTTTTAATATGCATCAAAGGATGTGTTTTGTAAGCTGTTTGCATAGGTGGGTTTTTTTTCTTTCTTTTTGTTTGTTTGATTTTTTTGTCATCATCTTTATCTTATTGGCATTTTTGCAATGCATCAATGTTTTGTTTAGTATGCTTACATAAAAAAAGTTCATTAACTTTGTTCTGTTCTTTTTGCGCTTAAATGCTTGTGTTAAGTTAAATTGCATTGCCTTGTAATTGATGTAGTTTTGACTCAAAAATAGAGATACATGTCCTGATGTAGTAATACATCTTTAGGCAATAGAGTCTGTTCTACATATTTTTTTCTATTTGTTTCATAGGGTTTCTTATAGTATAGCTGTCGGATCGCATGAAAGATGCATTTATCCCCATGTAAATCATCAGGTAACACTACCACTGATATATCCAGACCTTTACATGGTTAAAGAGCATCCTTTGAGTTGTCTTGACAGCTCTATGATTTATAACATAGTCTACAGGGGAAGGAAGGTATCTTTAACAAAATAAGGTTTTGTCACAAAAGGGAGGTAAGGAGGAAGCTGGATTTCCTTTTCAGAGAAGAAAGATGTTATTCTTGTCACTGTGTATTTTCTTAATTTAAAATGCACGACTGCTGCTGCAAAAATAGCTTAATGAAGGATGCACTGCATGCTTTGTTGCTAACATTTGCAATTGTTAGAAAACTGTGTAGAGTTTCTCAAAAGAAGACAGTGTTTGATGATAAAGGAGTCTAATTTTTGCCATCTTATGAGACTTTCTGTTAAATATGTCTTTGGTATGATTGTTTTAATTTTTTATTTTGTCTTGTTGAGCAGTAATGAAGTATTATGCATCTGAGGCCAACATATGATTTTAATCAGATGTATGTGTTCACAGCTGTGATGTCACATGCATGTGTGTGGATGCGTGTGTTTGTGTGTATGTGTTTTGGGGATCATGAACTGCAATGGAAGCTATGAGGTGGGACATAACAAATATGTACATAGTATATATAGGCACATGGCAGTAAATGTGTTCACTAGTGGTTAAACACATCTTGTTTTGTAAAGAACAAAGACACTAAAAAAAAATGGCTTGTTTGCCTTTGTTATGTGAGAACGAATGTTCTCTTTTACTTTGTTAAAATTCTGTGATCACTAGAGCATGTTGTGAAGCCATACATTTTCAGTGTTGTGTAAACATGTGGTATGCATTAGACACTTTGCACTAGATGTGTTGTCAGCATCTCTACTTTGTAATTCTATTCATCACAAGTGGTACTCAAACCCTGAAGCACCATGAAGATGCCAACTTGATTTCAACATCTATTTGTGTACTTCTCAATATCAGTCTCTATATGTATGAAACAGAGAACCACCCTCTTGTCGAAGGGTAATGCAATGGCCTAATTGTCTTTGCCTTTTTGATAAACTCAGTCAAATTCACTTTTATCTTTCTGGATAGTTTTTTGAGAGAAGGATTTGTTGAAAGAATCTCATTATTATAACATTTTTGTCTTGTACAAAATAATCTCATTGTTAAAAAATTGTGCTGTTTGAAAAAGGTAAATAGGGTCTGTTTTTTTAATAATGTTTGTATGTGTCATTTGTACTCAGCTTTATTATCTCGTTTACCTGTCTCTCCCAACCCCTCTCCCGACAATCCCTCTTTTCCTGCTCCGACCGTTGGCTCTCTCGCGGTGTGCATTGCTGCACTTTTCCTTATAACGAGTGTTGCTCTCATCAACGGTCACATTACTATGCTTCAGCATGATCAAGTTTGCATTGTAAAAAGGTCATTTGTCACCTTTTCTGGGAACAACTTGAACCTTCATCTTGCGTTTTGCGCAACAGGAAAAGTCACTCTCTTCAATCAGTTCATGTTCGTTTATATATGTGGCAGTCCTAAAACAAATATGCTACCATGCAATATCAAGGGCGGATCCAGGGGGGGTTTCTGGGGGTTCCGGAGCTGAGGTTGCACCAGATCGGTTAATTTCCCTTGCTTTTATCAAAATGTGTCTTCTAAAATTAACTTTTTGGAAGGTTAATTAGGGGTAGTTTCTTTGCTCAGACTGCACAAGATTGCTCCATTTTGCTTGGTTTTATTTTATCAACATTTACCGGGGGTGGGGGGGGGGCATGCCGCCGGAGCCCCCTAGGAAGTTCAGGCGCTTTGCGCCCTCAACTAAACATTTCGCATCGTCGATCTTTCCCTAAAAGAAATTTGGAAACCCACCCTTAAAAATGATGTGATCTGCCCCTGCAACATGGATTCAGCAGGGCTCTCTGTGTGTTATGAAATGCGACCTACATTGCATGAGCACTGATTGTAGATAGAAATGCTCAAATTAGACCCCATTTTATTCACTCCTTCAACACACTCAGTGAGTAGTACATTGTACTCGTGTAGTGAATGAACCTTTATTTTTGTAACTTGTCTGATTGAAGACTTCCTCAGTTTTAAGACCTTTAGTTTAGGTTTTCTCTTCATAACGATGGCAGGTTTACTTCCAGTATAAGGCCCCCCCCCAAAAAAATAGGTGTGGTTAAGGTAACATAGCCAAAAAAAATAGGGTAGGAAGGTAGGCAATCACTTTTTTTTTTTAACGTTTTTGTCTATATTAGCAGAGCAACCCAGCGTGTAGCACTCCCAACCGAAGAAGATGCGGCCATTTTTGTCATGGCAAGCGTCTGTTGGGCCTGTTTAGTAGAAGGAGTTATTTCCCTTGCATCGTCTGTCGTCTGCATGACGACTCGAGCGCTTTCGCTTTCATTGCGTTTTCTGCACTCGTTTTCTGCACTCGTTTTCTTGTTTTCATTTTTTTTGTTTTTGTGACAAATGTAATAAAAATTTATAGGGTCGGGCCCTAAAAATAGGGTAGGTCGGGTTACCGTAACCACACCTATTTTTGTTTTAGGCCTAAGACTCCTGTTTAAATACCTTAACCTCAAATTTTTTATTTTTTATTAGAATTGTTTGTTGTTCTTCTTGTTTTTTTGGGTTTTTTTTTTGGGGGGGGGGGGGGGTGGTCTTTATGCGAGGGGCCACCACATAACAATAATCATTTGACACTTTGCTTAGATTTTGTATCTGGCACTGACAAATGTTCAGTTTGATGTTTTTATTTTCCTGACTTGCCCACCTCACCACCCACTTGACTGGCCTTGCCTTCCAGATGCAGACATCTTGCCAGCTTCCCCCCTGTGCCCCCACCCCCCTAATCCCACCAGCTTGATATATCATAAGGCATCTAAGAATTGACTATGTTATTGCTTTGATCTTTAACAAGTACAGAACCTTTTTCTCAGTGCTTATTTAACAGGTTTTTTTCAGTGCTTATTATTTACAAGTTCCCCTGGAGCAATTTTTTTATTAGTGCTTTTGTGAACAAGAAACAATTAACTAGTGGCTCTATCCCATCTCCCCTTTTTCCCCGTCGCGATATAACCTTGAACGGTTGAAAACGACGTTAAACACCAAATAAAGAAAGAAAGAAAGATTTACAAGTTGAGAATTTTTTATTTTACACAATGCAAGTGTTTTGTACTAAAGTTTGTTATTGAAAGTTTGTTTGTTTGTTCGTTCATGGGCTGAAACTCCCACGGCTTTTACGTGTATGACCGTTTTTACCCCGCCATTTAGGCAGACATACGCCGCTTTCGGAGGAAGCATGCTGGGTATTTTCGTGTTTCTATAACCCACCGAACTCTGACATGGATTATAGGATCTTTTTCGTGCGCACTTGGTCTTGTGCTTGCGTGTACACACGGGGGGTGTTCGGACACCGAGGAGAGTCTGCACACAAAGTTGACTCTGAGAAATAAATCTCTCGCCGAACGTGGGGACGAACTCACGCTGACAGCGGCCAACTGGATACAAATCCAGCGCGCTACCGACTGAGCTACATCCCCGCCCGTTATTGAAAGTAAAATGAGTCAGTGTAGACCAGATTTTGAATGATGTAATCTGGTTCGTTCTATTCTCATATTTTTCTTGTTCCATCTGCCTTTCTTTCTATTTTTCGTTTTATTTTCTTTCTTGCAAAACCTGAGGTTTTCCTCAAGGTTTTGGTGAGCACCTGTACATGTACTTCTTTCTGTGTCATTCTCTTGAAAAAATACACATTTGCGCTTCATTGTTAATAGCAGGGAAATAACAATGTCTACTGCAGGTTTTGTGTGTGTGTTCGTTTTTTAGTAACATTCTGTTAATTTATTTCTGTTTTGGGTCCCTGGTCATTTTGAGGTGAAGTACATCAGTAATTGTACAGTGTATATAATTCACTGTTTTTATATAATCAATGTTTCTCACATTTTTCTCCTGTGTATCGTCCACATGTATATTCTTACTCTTTTGTTTGTTATTTTCTAATGGCTCATTTTGTTTTGTAATGGTTAGCAGTAAAAACATTTTGATCTGTAGGTGTTAATTGGTGGTTATGGTGTGCCAGCTGTAAAAATCATTGATTGTTAAAAAAAATCTCTCTCCTCTCTCCTCTCTCTCTCTCTCTCTCTCTGAACACCGTACACACTTACAACATCTACATGTTACAGGGAGTTGGTTATGATTTTTAATAATCACTGTGGTCTTTATTATTAAAACACAAACCTGTAAACAAAATTTTTGTAAAGCATTTGACATTAATTCTTGCAAGAAAGCATGTGTGTGTGTGTGTTTGTAAAGGTAATATATATTATATCGACCACCATGTGTGTATGCCGGTTGTGTGAGAGAGGAAAAAGTGGTACCAGCCAAGAGTAAGAATGACAGATGTCCGGAGTGGTAATGAAGGTGCCAGGATAAGAATGGCTTTGAGCGCACACAAACACACTCAAACACAAACGAAAAAGGACGATGAAATCCTCAATGAACACGCCCACTGATTATACAAGAGACACACTAGCGCGGCTACGTACAGTACCTCGGATATAACTTTACATTCGTATTTATTTTTGTTAGAATTGCCTGCTCCTATATTTCTGATCATAATAGCGAGTGTACTTTTATTAGAACGTTGACTTTAGTGGAAGCTTGTACTGTAGTACAGGCGCATGCAAGGGCCGAGTTTTTCGCTTTGAGCACTAGATCGGGTTTTCGCGAGGCGACTGAACGAGGTTAGTGCGCACCACATACGGGCTTCTCGGTCAAGCTCCGTGAACGAGCTATGCATAGAAATTGTGCGGCGTCTGCTGTCAGCCATCTTGTATGCGAGGAACAGCCTGTGCTGAAACAAACTTCTTCTGTTTAATCAAACAAGCAGATCCACACAATTGGTATTTTGTTTGCAAAAACTGCGAAACCCTTCAAACCGAAAGACGATTACTTATCGGTTGCTGCGTAAAAATGGAAGGATTGCAAATGCAGACGACAGAAGCAGACGAAACGACGCTGGATTTCAGCAACACGGAAGAGACTAAATGCGACTTGAAAGGCACAAACAAGAAAGACAGAAAGGACCTCTTCCAAATAAACACGGTAAGTCCTCCAAAACTTTGCCCGAGTGTCATATTGTTGATGAACAAAAGAATTCTTCTTCGTTTTATCCGGATAGCTTCGTGACTGATCAGAGACGGTCTCCAGCAAAACCCGTCTCATTTTTGCCAGGCATGTTTTATCAGGAGGTTCGGGTCAGACCGGGAGGTGCACGCCAACTCAGTTGCCATAACGTCGCTCCCAGTGCAGCGCTTTGCGACAGTCGTGGAGCTGTGAACTTCGACACGATCAGGCGTTCTGATTATTTATTAAGTGACAGGCAGATTGACAGAACGAGAGAATCGAATATGTCATAGGCACATGAATTAGACATCGTTTATTCGCCAGTATAGGAATTATATATTCAGTGCCTTGTTCGATTGATTGAAACTGCAAATCATGTGACAGAGGCCGTTTACATTACAATTGTCAGTCAAATTCCAGAGGAGAGGGTTCCTAAACACCTTGGAACTCATTGAATCTGAAAGGCATTCAGTTTCACGCGGATCAGTTGATCATTGCCACTACCGGTCACATAAATAAATCCCTGCGCCTTGAATATGTGCGCGATATAAATTGCATAAAATAACAATAAAAAAAATAAAAAAATAAATCCCTGCGCTTAGAACTGTACCCACGGAATACGCGCGATATAAGCCTCATGATTGATTGACTGATTGAGACCCCACCGCTGAGAGCAAAGGCGCCGCCATGAGAATGTGTGCGCTTGACATGTGTTATCTCATTACAACAGAAAATTCGAGTCATGTGTGGCACGGTACCCGAAGTACGCCAGTTTCGTATGTAGGCATACGACCATGAAAGTAAGCAATCCCCCTGGGTCAGTTGCTGAATTAAAGTGCTTGTTGTCCTGATACCTCTTAAAATCAAGTCAGTTGATCCGTCGCGATATAACCTTGAACGGTTGAAAACGACGTTAAACACCAAATAAAGAAAGAAAGAAAGTCAGTTGATGCAAAACTTCGTGTGTTCGACCGCTCATGCGATCGACGCCTACATAACTGAGTAGAAATTGCGACATAACACAAGAAAAACGCTAAGGCCAAAAAAAAATAGGTGTGGTTACGGTAACATAGCCAAAAAAATAGGGTAGGAAGGTAGGCAATCATTTTTTTTTTTTTAACTTTTTTTTCTAATAATGTGTACAAATTAAACCTACTTGACAGGGAAATAAGTGTGCGACTCGGGCGCTTTCGCTTTCATTGCGTTTTCTGCACTCGTTTTCTTGTTGTTGTTTTTTTTTTGTGGACAAATGTAATAAAAAGTTATAGGGTCGGCCCCTAAAAATAGGGTAGGTCGGGTTACCGTAACCACACCTATTTTTACACCCCCGGTATAGGGGTGTGTATAGGTTTCGCTCGATGTGTTTGTTTGTTTGTTTGTTTGTGTTCGCATATAGATCTCAAGAATGAACGGACCGATCGTCACCAAACTTGGTGAACAGGTTCTATACATTCCTGAGACGGTCCTTACAAAAATTGGGACCAGTCAAACACACGGTTAGGGAGTTATTGGTGGATTAAGATTCTACAAGGACTTATAGAGGCACATATTAATGGTCAAAGGGAAATAACCACACTTGTTAGCAGTGCCTGCTCAGTTGGTGGCAGTGAGAATG
>NC_090249.1:32287685-32457685 GCF_037325665.1 Littorina saxatilis
ATGTGAGCAGTATTCAATTCTGTGAGTGCATGCGTGTGTTTGTGTGTGTGTTCAATAAACAATGGTGGAAAACTTAACATGGTATGTCTATTTGAATGCATTGTGTGTACAATGTATGTGCTTATTTATTTGCATTGATGTATTTCAGTTTCATGTATTGTGATAAAGAATGTTGGTAACTGAAAGAGAAGAAAAAGAAAGGGGCGGGAGAAAGAGAGCATGAGTGTGTGATCAATCAAATGAATGATGTCTCATGTTTGTAGGAAATAATAAAGTCAGTGTTGTTGCCAGGCCTCGGTCTTCGGTCTCTGATGCATTCCTTTCTGATTTGACGCATTGGACCTAGCCTTGTCCGGTCGATGGACCGATAGTTTTTACGTTTTGGTGGTCAACTGACCTATATATATTCGTGCAAGGCGGACAAGGTCTGCAATGAATGGAATGGGAGTTGCAAAGTCGGAAAACAAACCCCGATCGAAATGCTCATGTTCGCTACGAGTGAAAATGCACTCGGTGCCGAGTCCGTGTTTGTCGTCATTGACACTCGAGGCTGCGTTTACGGAAATACCCGATCCAGCCGGTGTACCTATTTACCGAAAACGACGCAAACAGCAGAAAGTTCATCAATATAATACTACGGCATGGTAATTTGGACCTATTGTTTTTTTTAAAGCCAGGACATTTGGACCTATTGTTTTTGTTTAGGGAGGTCCAAATGACCTATTGTCTTCTTAGGCTGGCAACAACACTGTAAAGTGGTAAAAGAATCAGGAAATGAATAGTTAAAGATGGGTGTAAGCATGCGTGTGTCTGTGTGTGACACCATACACAGCCTGACATACTGCAAGAATCACACAAAGGTTATATTTCTCTGTTCAATAAATTGAAATCATTTTAATTATATCTTTCATAATCCATCACATCATGTAGCACAATTCATCTATTTTCAGGCATAAAATCATGAAATTGTAAAACAGGCACTTCACCCCCACCTCGATCATTTTTTTTCTAAAAAGTATGCCATCTGGGATGGATTTCAAGAATGATCTCTTGAGCTTTGAAAATAATGAAATAAATGCCATGAGAAATTCTATGGCTGCTTTTTACATAAACAATGACTTGTGAAGGAAATGGATAATGAAAGCATCAACAATGGTTATCACACAAATGTCTACTTCTTTGTCTTCAGTTTACACACATTATCACCAGCACCAAATAACTAATAAAAATAAGCAAAACTGTAAGACACCTTGGAAATTAACCCACGCCAGTTCATGCTGTTAGTAATCACATTGAACTGTGCATAACTAGATTCTTTTTCCACACCACTGACTGCAAATTCAAGGCAGCATTGTTTTTATCAACAATACAAGAACTAAAATCAAATGAAAAAAATCTGCTTACAAATGACTAACATTGTGTTTATACATACCTTTTTCTACCTGAAACCATCTAAAACTGGTTACAAAGTCTTCCTTCATGATATCAAAATACTTCTACGCCCTTCACCAAAATTGGAATGTAAAATACATCAGAAGAGAATAAAAACTTGGGCATTAAACAAATATTTTCTTCAATAAACAATCAATCAACCATGTAACACTTTTGCCTGAAAATAACAAAAAGAAAAGAAAGACAGAGAAACAGTGAAAGAAAAATCTGAGCTGATGAAGTCAAATTGTTACACAGCTGTAGAACTTGCACGGTTTACGCTGTGAAGAGGAAGGTTACCAATCACACATAACAAAGCACCATTTTCCTCGAGTTTCATTACATATAGGCAGTTCATGAATTTCATAACACATGTATCACAAAGTCAGATCTCTGAAAACAAGTGGCAAGAATTGTTTACTCCATAAAAACCTCAATTACTCATGTAACACATTCTCAACAAAGAATGACAGTCACATTTTATCCAGTAAGTTTTCGTCCTCACAGATTAACTTCTGGGGTTTTCAGTCAGTACCAAGATTTAACATCCTTGTAGGCATTAAAAAAAAAAAGAAAAAAGTCACATTTCATCATAATATCCAAATCATTCCAAACTTTCCATCCCTGAAATTCAAGACTAAGGTGTGACATTCTCAAAATCTGTTACACTGTATGCAAGAATGCCAAGAGTTTTAAATGTTCAAAAATAACTCTGTCAGGATTTGTAAGAGCCCCTTTTACTGATACAAGCTTTTGAAAAACGAGGCAAAGCAAGTACCACATTGCGGATCGGCTTTAGCCTGCTATCGGGACAAACAACTAACTCTGATGCGTATGTCATGTAGTGTGCGCTCAATATAAAACCCCTTTTCTTTTGAAAATACATGTATACTCATCAGAGTTCACGATTTGTTCCGGCAATGATCGCTGGCCCGCTCACAAAGTGTTTGGCTTGAGGTAACATGAGTTGAGGAAAACATGTGTTGTGTGCTTAGCGATCACTGACAGTGATCAGCAAGCAATCAACCGCAAAGCTCCGATGTGCACATTCTCAAAAGAAAAGGGTATCATATTGAGTGCGCACTTCATGATATTCACATCATAGTTAGTTGTTCATCCCGATCGCAGGTTAAAGCCGATGGCAGCATGGTACATGCTTTGCCTAGTTTTGAAAAGCTTGTACATGTATCAGTAAAATTAGGAGCTCTTACTCTACCACACCGCTTACAAATCCTGCGAGTTATTTTTGGAAAATGTCGATTATCAGGATGAACTGCGTTTGACTTGCAAGCTGGACAGTAACCCGAAGTACACACACATTTTATCAAAGAGTTAAGTGCAGCACATGTTTTTAGACGCACCCCTCAACCCCACTCATAATTCGTAACCTCAGAACACCGTCAGAAGTTGATCAATTTTAAATGTACAGTTCATTTACAAAATGTACTGGCCATTAACAAAGAACAGGGGTATGTGACTGCTTTGACAAAGATTTATGCATCTGACAGTATGCAATACAAATTAAATATGTTGAGGGTAACTATATTATATCACAGAAAAAGAGAAAAAGGCTAATTTTGAACAGACATGGAAAGCTGGTAATAAAGTCAACAAAATATTATTCAAATCATCTCTCAATTTCACATGATAAAACAACAAAAAAGGGAAAACTCAACATACAGAAAGGTTGATTGTCATAACATAATTATGAGAGAAAAAATAAAACAGAATCTGTAGAGTAGTAAGAAGCATAGGAAAGATCAAGAATCTGTTGAAATCAACTGAACTACATGATGTACATGTCTCATCATAGCACTGAACAAGACACAAACACAGGCGCTCTCTATCTCGCACTCATACACACATACTTCATTTCACGGTCACATTTTTTTAGGAAGACAACAAGAATTGATAACAGTACAAGGGCTTTCTGAAATATAGTCTTGATTCAAATCTTATGTATGAACAGGACACACACACATACACATACACAAAAATACACACACACAAGAATTGATAACAGTTCAAGGGCTTTTTGAAATATAGAGTCTTTGGATTCCAATCTTATGTGTAAAGAGGACACACCCATGCACACACACACACACACTCACATCTTTCAAAGACCATTTACCTGAAAGCATTTGGATACAATAATCATCACAAGTTTTGCCTAGCACCTGAGATCTAGTGAACACATTCTGCATAACTAGCGTAGTTTTTTTGAGTGCTGCAAACGAGGCAGTGCTGGCAAGGAATGGAGATCTGTGGAGAAGTTAAGACTGTTTCTTGACATGTCGTCGCTGTGTTACCCAGAGGAAGCCTGCCAGCACCACTGTGCTGCCGCATAGTCCACCAATAAATGGAACTAATGGAAAAGTGCCCTGCAACAAAAAGCAAAAAATGCATCAGACTCTCAGGATTGGTGTTAACATGTTCCCTCTATTTTGAGGAGAGAAAAAAATTGTGATGGTTAAGGCAACACACACACATACACACACAAAGAGGGTAGATACACCAATTACACTTTTTTTCAGCGCTCAAGTTCAGAAAGTCTGTGGCCAGTATGTTTTGTCTTCGGAGTGTGTGTGTGTGTCTGTTTTTCCCCATTAAAAAAACAAACAATTATTCTTGGTAAAGTAATACAGTTAAGGGTCGGCAGAAAAAATGATATAAAAGGTTAGGTTACCATAACAACACCATTTTGGGGGTTAAAGGCACAGTGAGCCTCCTGTAAACCATCACAGATACTGTCAGGCTTTTACACACAGTACAAACACCCTTTCATTTAAACACTCACCGCTTGAGAACATCCTAGTTGCCCTCCGTAAAGAGCGAATAATTTTCAAAGAATTTATTTTTGTGTGGTTTATCTTACCCCTGAGCCATCGTGAACCCGTGTGATCCAGTTTCCCTTTTTCACAATGCAGTCGTCAGTTTGTAATTTGAATGCGGTTCGCTGTGAGCTTATCTGCAATAGCACGTTATTATGCTCTGACTATAACGAAACAAACGGCTGTGGTTCACAAGAACTCTAGCGATGGTTTTTGACTGTGCAGAGGAACTGGCGATGTCATAAACCGTCGTCTGCTACGAGAACCACGACCTTGCGTGACCCTGCTTCCGGGCTTTTCTTTTTTCAAACTTTCACAACTTCGAATTGTACTGATCTTGTCTTGATGAAAAAAGAATTCTTTTATGACTTAAGAATGTTTGTGTAACAAGCTGTCAATTCATTATTTAGATTTTAAAAGTTAGGTCTAGCGCCAAAACGCACCACGGTCCGATTGTGATGGAGACAATCCGAAAAGTTAATTATTTGAAAATTGCTCGCTCTTTACGTAGGGCACCTAGGATGTTCCCGTTTGGTGAGCGTTCAAATGGAAGGGTGTTTGTACTGTGTGTAAAAGTCTGACAGTATCTGTGATGGTTTACGGGAGGCTTACTGTGCCTTTAAGTTTAGGCCTTACACACACACGCAGCCCCCTCACAAACACTCCCTTTCAATACACACATTACCTGTCTGAGACACTTGTAGCCATGGTAACCAGGTGAACAAAGACAGTCTACCAGCCCAGGACCAGCAGGCACACAGTAAGACTGAGGTGAGGGACAAGTTGCTGAAACATACAAACACCTCTATGTACTTTCATTTCTCTCATTTCTTAGACTTGACCCATACAACAAAACAAGTTCTGAATATGTACCAGCCTCACTCCCATTTCTTACAATAAAGCAAGTTCTGAATACCTATTTTAGTTTGATCATCAAAATACACAGAAAAATACAAAACTACTATGACTCCTTGACAACTGTGAACAGAACACATAAACAGAATGCTGTTTTAATGCCTATTTTATCACTTTCTTTCATGTGTTTTTTCATGAAAACTAAACATGCATACACATGCTAGCAGAAACAGAAACAGACAGACAGACAGTGAAATGTCAATATGATAGTACACACCATTATTTTCTATGTTGAAACAAGTATTATTAGCCTGGTGTTGACAGACAAGGCTGTTATTCACAAAGTCTCGCTCCTTCCAGGCCATGATGCCACCGGGGCACTCCTCCGGTTTCTTCTTGTCTGATGGGAGGGTGCTGAGAGCGATCAGATGAAATTGAATTAATAGCAAAAATAAAATATTCTGTATCCTGCACACACTTATTGGGAAAGACTTTGAAACATTGTAACACTACGATCACCTCGGGAGGCGAAGTGCAATCAAACAGGATTGAAAATGTTAGGGCTAATTTCTTAGCCCTATAAAAACTGTTATGCAAACCCGAAGGTTTCCATGAACATACAGACAATCGGAAACCACCAGACCCCATCACAAACAGAATTCCACAATCTACCGGCGTTAACTTAAAGGCCAGCAACTTGGGTGCAGAGTCTGCTATGAAAGGAGCGGTAGCCTCCCCTGTCACAATCGCCCTCGTTTGAATGAACTTCGTCCCGAAGTTCCGAAACGGGGGACCACTGTCCATCCCAAGTTCACAGAATGGGAACAGCACGAAAATGTTCAGTGGTCATATTATGCCATTACCTGAACATATCATGCCGAGTCCCATCCCTGCTCGCAAGCGCCAGATGTAACGGAGTGCCGTAACACTACGATCACCTCGGGAGGCGAAGTGCAATCAAACAGGATTGAAAATGTTAGGGCTAATTTCTTAGCCCTATAAAAACTGTTATGCAAACCCGAAGGTTTCCATGAACATACAGACAATCGGAAACCACCAGACCCTATCACAAACAGAATTCCACAATCTACCGGTGTTGACTTAAAGGCCAACAACTTGGGTGCAGAGTCTGCTGTGAAAGGAGCGGTAGCCTCCCCTGTCACATAGTTAACACAATAATTCTGAAACGCACAACATGATATGAAACAAACAATGTACAGTACACTGCATAGACCCAGGTTAGTTCTGTTTGTATGGTCTGCTGGCTTGCTGGTATAAACAAAAACTTGTTTTAACATTCTAAATCTTAATTCATTATTCTCACACTAAAATATACTGTTCAAAAAAAGAAACGCATAGTTGCTACTTGCCAAATTTGTTTTATTTTTCGAAAAAATTAACAGAAAATCCAATATTTAGATTATTTGTTTGAAATTTGGTATGGACACAGTTGAATGCACACACAGTTCATTTGCATCTTCAAATCAATCAGTCAATCAATACGATTGGGTGCCGAGGCTGTCAAGTCAGTAGGGGGTGTGACTGCCTTGAGCAGCAACAACTGCCCGGCACCTTCTGGGCATGGACTGGATCAGATGCCGGATATCTTGCTGTGGGATGGTGTCCCACTCCTCCTGAAGTGCCTGCAATAGATCGCGGTGATTTGCCGGCGCTTCTTCTCGCCTGCGCACACGTCTGTCCAATTCATCCCAGAGGTGTTCTATCGGGTTCATGTCTGGCGACATGGATGGCCAGGGAAGCACCTGGACATGGTGGTCGGTGAGGAACTGGGTGGTGAGTCGTGCTGTGTGCGGGCGAGCGTTGTCCTGCTGGAATATGGCATCCTGGTCAGCCAGAAGAGGAAGGGCGTGTGGGCGCAGAATTTCCTCCACGTATCGCTGGGCAGTTATGCGCCCTTGGACGTGCACCAGGGTGCTCCTTCCAGCGGTATTGATCGCCCCCCACACCATGACGCCTCCACCACCATGAACGGGTGCCTCATCCACACAGTTGGGCGCGTAACGTTCGTTTACTCTCCGGTAGACCCTCCTCCGACCATCATGTCGCTGGAGCAGGAAGTAGGACTCGTCGCTGAACCACACGTGTCTCCAGTGATTCCGGACGGTCCAGCGAAGGTGCTGGTTGCCCCACTGCACTCGGTTCTGGCGATGGCGGCGGGTGAGGACAGCTCCTCTGTGAGGTCTGCGAGCTCTCAAACCAGCTTCATGCAGGCGGTTCCGCACGGTCTGGTCCGATAATCGGTGTGGCCCGGGGAGAGCCTGGACAGAAGATGAGGCCGACAGGAAACGATTCCGGAGGTGGCGGAGCCGTATGAAGCGGTCGTGAGCAGCAGTTGTCGCCCTTGGTCTTCCCGCTCGTGGCAAGTCAGCAACGGAGCCAGTGGCTTGAAACCTGACCCACAGTCTACTGATGGTGCTCTGGGACACGTGGAAGTGCCTGGCGATTGCACTTTGACTTTGGCCTGCTTGTAAACGACCCAATGCAATTTGGCGGTCTTCTCTGCTCAATCGGGCCATCTTTCGTCGCTGAATTGTCGTCTGATTTCTTTGTGGCGAACAATCCGCTTTTATGGGTTTTGGAAGACATGGTGAGAGCTCAATATTCCCCGAGTTTCGCGAGATTACACTGAAGCATGACGAGTGGTCATGCCAAATGAGCAATTTTGACATTGTAGCCACTGATAACGCATGCGTCACGTGCAGAGCTCACTTGTGGCAATGGACGAAAGGTCGACGACCAGATAAACATTTTCTGCAGTTTGGTGGATATCCTTGTAGCCATATAACTAAATTATCCAAATATTACAAGCTATGCGTTTCTTTTTTTGAACAGTATATGATCTAAACTTAAACACACTAAACTGCACGCCAACAGTAAGTAGCAGCGCCGCAGATAACAAGCACACACACACACAAACAAAATGTGGATGACTGTACAAGTTACAACATTCAAATCAAGATAACATTCCTACAGATATTGAGATAATGATACTTCTCAACATTCACTGTGTAGAACATTACATAAGTCAAGATTTTTCTGTCCTCGAGCTCTGCTGGATTGCTGATGTGAAAGCAAAACCAGACAATAATTCCAAACTTCATTTTCTTTGTATCAAAATATTTTTAATATATATATCTGAGTGGGCAGTAGAAAACTGACAGATTTGGAGGTTGCCAGGCAAGTGGGTGAACCAAGTATTTGTACTCGCCAGACACCATATCTACCCGTCTGGCATGGACGGTCGGGTGTTAAGGTACACCCTTGCTGTACAACTCCTACAAGGTACGACTGTGTGAAGGTGAGTGATAGGTGTAATGACACAGAAAAGAGTAAGATGGCAGAATACACTGGGGAAAAAATAATACTTACAGATAGTCAAGGCTTGTCAGGTGGTAAAACTCATCAGCAGCCACAGATTCCAAGTCTGGGTTATCATCCAAAGTGCTAAAATATAATTTAAAAAAATGTTAACATCATCCGAAAGAAAAGACAACAGGATAATTATAAATGCCAGAAAAAGACACAGAAAGAAAAACAAGTCGCGTGAAGCGATATCAAAACATTTAGTCAACCTGTCCACCTGAAACTAGAACAACACTGAAAACCAGTCATCACCGAGACTACACAAAGTAAGGCTTGGCTGGACCAAACCCAGTGACATGAGACAGACTGCGCCCATCTCGGCGGAGCATGCATACGTAGTACATGTACCTAACATGCCCACATGAATTTTCTTTAATTCTGGATTCCTGGACTATGTTAATACATTTAGCCAAAACTTGACTAAGTGCAAAAACATTAATGCAGTAATTCTTTGATGCAGAAATGTTCTACAGGATTGACAAATAAACATAGCTACATGCATAGAGAATACTACATGGCTTGCTGTGTCAAACCAGATTTACACGAGTTTTTTTTTAAAATATTGAACTGCGAGCGAAAGCGAGCTGTTCACTATTTGAAAAAGCAACGAGTGTAAATCTGGTACGACACAGCAAGCCATGTAGTATTCTGTTTATCCTACATACTGTACTTACGTGTATTTTACTGAAAATGTCTTGCAGTCGAGGCAGCTAAATTGAAGACGCTTGTTTTGGAACCTCGATCTCGTCTAAAGCCTCGTGCAATCTATTACGT
This sequence comes from Littorina saxatilis, assembly GCF_037325665.1. Taxonomy (NCBI): domain Eukaryota; kingdom Metazoa; phylum Mollusca; class Gastropoda; order Littorinimorpha; family Littorinidae; genus Littorina; species Littorina saxatilis. The sequence goes on from NC_090249.1 coordinate 32,296,961, forward strand.
CAAAGCAAAGAAACGTCACTCTGAAAGTGCGGCGTGACGTGTTAGTTCTAAAGATTCATCGAGGGTAATTAGCGAGCGCAATTTTTTTTTCTATAATGACGTTTGTCTCAGTGATTTTGGCATCATAAGCAGTGGAAAAACAGGTCCCTGCCAGACTTGCTTGACATGACCTCATTTACATGATATATACACACGTGTGATTTGAACGATTATTATCTATGGGGTGTCTCTCTCACGTATGTAGGATAAATATATTTATATAACGAAGAGATAGACATGACTTTTTATACATTGTTATCTAATGAGGAATCATACTCACATTACTACCAATGATGTCATGTCTTTGAAGAAACCAGTGATATTTTGTAAACTGCAGTTTCGAAGGTCTACCCTGCGAGACAAATACTCATGAATATTAGACACTAAGCTTCAAACATGAACAGAAACAAAACAGCGTTATGAAATAACTTGATGGATCAATAGATACCTAGACAAAAACTAAGGAAAGCCTTGTCCACTTAATCAAAAGAAATACACATATACAGACTTTTCATGACTTTATGACTTTCAAGTTTCATGCATGTTTTGTTTTGAACAGCGTCCATTACTCTACAGGTACAAACATAAGAAAGAAACATTGAAACGTATAATCCCTGATGCTTTAAATGTTACATTTTCCGTTCATTCCTATAATCTCAGAATAATAAAAAAGCGTATCTTTTCTAGTCCTACCCCATAACATCTGTATCCGTAAAGTTGCCCTTTGTTGAGTTGACGCAGCATCGCTGGTTCTTGGTCAGGTTCATGGCACTGACCTTGCAATAGTTGACCACATGCGAGGGTTGTCCTGCTTGACCAGTGCATAACATGTCACATACTGAACCCTGGTGACACTGACAGAGAAAAAAAAAAGATGTAAGATTCCAAGTAAAGTGTGAGCACACCAAAGCGGTCTGTATGCTGACATGTCTGCCAGACTTTTGGGACAAGAATTGAAGAAGTGAAGAATAAATAATTGAATAAATACACTGTATATATATATATATACAAAAACAATAAAATCAGAAAAAAATAAATCTAAGTTTGTATAAATTTGATAAATGATGATCATTATTTGGAAAGTAATCTCTACCTCTCACACACACACACACACACACTGACATTGACAAGCACACACATACATACGCACACACAAATACTGACACGTGAATGCAAACACAATGAAGCCCATTTTCTCTTTCTTCCTCTAAAACACACACACACACACACACGAGAGCTGACATAAACCAGGTAGTGGTATAGACATATATCGATAATGACACATAATGATAAATGACGTAGTGCTATGGACACACTGTGATAAAGAACAATGTGATAGAGACTTGTAGACAAATGACATGTAGCAATAATTGATGTAGTGGTAGCACAACTGACAGGTAATGATAATGATACGCACCCATCTCTACCTACACTATGTCACGAGCTTTCCTTCTTCTCTTCAGTTTCTGTTCTTGTACCTCTGAAGGTCTGTATGGAACTAGCCCTCATGATCACTTCATACCTCTTCTTCTTCTTCTTCTACGTTCCCGGGACTCCATACCAATAACTAGGGTCATATGCTGTATAACTATACAGAACCCCTACCCTCTCCTTTACTCGCATTCACAACTCCCTTGTGCTGGGTCAGTGGGTGTGATGAAAGTTAGCACAAATTGTTATACAGTAAAACTTGCATCTAGCGGACCCTTATTTCGGCGGACACCTTAGCATAACGGACAATTCAAGTGAGGACGGATGTATTTTACACTCAAAAACACCTTAAAAGAGCGAACACCTCAAAGGGACGCGGGCACCCTTTTTTGGTCCCGATTGGGTTCGTTACTTGTAAACAACGGACAAACCCTTGAAGCAGACAGCTTTTAGCAGACGCTGGTCCACCATCTTGGTTCTGCAAATACAATCTCGCTGGCGATGTGAACGCGCGAGAAGCTTATTTTGTAAGCCAATGACAGCACTTGAAAGAAGTTGATTTTTGTATGGTGCACGCTCATTGGTCGATGCCGTGAACTCACAAACATTTGCATTTCGGGTTTCTACTTTCTGTACTGTAATGCATCTTCGTCTCATCCTTCGTCTTCGTCTCATCATGCCAAAACGAACATTTTTGACTTTAGAAGAGAGAGTCGATGTCATAAAGAAATTGGACAAGGGGCAGTCCGTTCGAAAAGTTGCCGATGAGCTGAATTGCGGAAAAACTCAAATTTCCAACATGAAAGCTGATCGAACACAAATTCTCTGTCAGTGGGAATCCGGTGCCAGATCGACGGCAAAATGTGTTGAGAAGAAAAACAACCTATGATGAGTTGAACGAAGAACTCTTCGAGTGGTTTTCAACAGCTCGATCAAAGAATCTTCCCGTGAATGGCCCATTGCTTCAGGTCGTAAGAAACCGATTGCACCTCTCTCTCTCTCTCTCTCTCGCTCGCTCGTTCTCTCTCTCTTGACTTTTTCCGCAAACCCCAGTGATAAACTTACTGATTGTGGTTTTGTACATACATGTTGCAGACTATCCTTGAACTTTTTCTCTTCGTCACTTTCTGTATGACTAATGCACAGTTTGTAATTTTTATTAACAATTGTTTTTCTGAACATCGTTTTGGTTTTCATTTTTATGACATGTAATGAAAGAAAATCAAAGAACTAAACATGCATAGACACTCTATTTACATTTATATATAAACATGCACACATACATACAATAAAACTACATGTACCACTAACAAACAATCATGTAATTCATTTGGCTGTTGGTTTTTTTTTCTCCAAAAAAATGTTGGCGCATTCATATTCATAAGAAAGGACACCTTGCTACAAAGGACAGTGGCAAGGCTCCCCAAGAGTGTCCTTTGCTCGCAGGTTTTACTGTACCTTACTCTTCCAAATTAAGACCTTCCATTGAAAATGAACTGATGACACACTTTCTTGAAAAGAGGTCATTCTTTGTTTGCCCCCTTTACGATAAGCCTTACGATAATATTGAACTTACAGTACACCTTATTCTTATACATTTAGATCGCTCACATTCAATGCAGAGGCGTTATTGACTTACATTTGATACAAGTCACTTATAAAACAACGTATAATTCTGTGAAATTAATTGATGGAATGAGCTCCAAAATGAAGCACAATTTGTTCATGTGTGGATTTGATTGAGGAAAAGGGATTTATACAATAAAAATAATTTGAATAAGACCAGCAGTCATCACATCGTAGGAGATCCTGCGTTTCAAGAGATTTCCATTTCTGGAACATATCCAATCAATATTCATGCTCTGAAGATACGGTTTACAAACGTGCTAAAAAGTTGAAGTCAATCTTACCTTTGCCTTGGAGGCAAAAAGGCTTATGAGTGCGAAGAACAATAACTTCATCGTGCTGATGTTGATTTTGACAACTCGTGATCCTGAGGGTGCAAAGGTCATTTCCGCTAAAATATGCACTTCCGGGGGAAAGAGCTCCATGACGACGTTCCTTGTTGTTTTGAGGCAGACGTTTTGATTGGTTGAACTAAGCCTGTCTGAAAGTAATCCAGCTACTCAGGTGTTCCATAACATCGGGTTTACAAGGGTTGGTGTTTCGTTAGCAACGAGGTTGAAAGTGCCACTGTATCTTTCCCTGGTTCGGATAATTGGGCAGAAGGACAAGTCTTGCCACTTTCAGGTAAGAATTGATACTAGTTGGCAATTAGATGTCCTTTTTGATACAGAATTGTCCGATGTCTTTGCGCACACGGCAGGAAATGAACCACAATGATCTAAAGACAGTGATGATGATCGCAACCTGTTCTCTGTTCAATATTGATAGGCGCCATGACTACTCTGTCGAACATTTTGAAACAATATATCATTATCATTTTAAATGGCAATTTTTTTTTCTGCTTGAAAGTTTACTGCATCGCTCTGTATGCCCCTATCTGTTCACTTGGCCGAACTGATTATACACTTAAGAGAGCAATTATGTGGCACGTGAATGGAAGTAGAAAATTAAAATCTATACCAAAGTTTTTTTGCAGGATCATTTCTTCGTAGTTCACATTCAAAACACATACAAATACACACAAAATATACAGAAGAGCTTTCTTAGAACCGATAGTATGAGTGTCACATCGTTTGATATGTAACTTTACTCTATTGTGTGCATGTTTGTGTATTTAACCTCTGCTGCCTTTTAAGCTTTTTTGCTGAACTTGAGGTTTAGAGTGTGAATGTAAATCAATTTAATGAATCTAAAGATTATTATAAGAGGGAACACTTGTAACTCCAGCATCAGATAAACATCTCAGTTTGATGTTAAGTATCATAGCCTTCATACAAAGATGAGAGGGAGAAAGTTTGTCCCCCAGTATTTCAAAATCAGTCAAGGAGGACAAGTTTCACTCTTCAGTTCAAACAGTAACTATGGAAGGAAGATAAACGCACCTCAGGTGGTTGTATTTGTTTCAAAATAACAGGAGCATAATTATAAAGAATGTGTGTTCAGCTTTAAGTCAAAGTACTCTAGGCTATCTCCGAGGCATGGTTTTGAAATAAAGTGAGAAATGGTATCACGCTAATTGCATTATTCATTTTTTGTACAAAGGTAACGCAATTCATGGACACCACCAGGTTGACAGGATGTAGAAGTACTGAAAAGATTAAGAACACATGTAGAAACAAATAAAAGAGATACATGTAGTGTGACATCCTTTCCTATAGTAGTCTTTAGGGCCAAGCTGAGCTGAAGAAAAATACACACAAAAACTAACTACTTGTGGCTGAAACTAAATGTGACAACACCAAATTTCTATCAATGATAATTATTGAAGAAAGATTTTACATCAAGCCTTCTTATCAAAACAAAACAGTCAGGGGAGGATGAGGGGTTGTGAAGACAGATAAGCATAAATTTACCCAAACCATTGCCACTTCTTCTCCTACTTTTACTCTGACATCTACTTCTCCTGCTTCCGAGAGTGCTTCATTGGGACCTGCCAAAAGTGTCCCTTTGTTGGTGGTGTCCTCTCTTGACAGGCATACGTATAATAGTCACATTCATAATCTGAGGGACAAAAGGAAGTGTCCTCTGATCAGAGGGTTTTTATATTACAGGTACCAACAACTTTACTGTTACCCCCTGTTTTTGCTGTATACAATCATTTCACACAAAAAACAACATACTGAATGATAACAGGCAAACTACTCACAAACCACTTCTATTACTAATACCACACTATTTTTCCCCCCAGACCCAACAAAATGGCCACAGAGGTTCGCCCCACAACGCGCTTCCAGCCGCCAGACTGGTTCACCAGCAACTACAGCATCTCCACCAACGCTGAGCGACAGCGCAGCGCCTCCCACCAGGTGCGACAGGAGGGCCGTTTCCTGAGGAACGAGACAGATTCACAGACAAAATGGGACCAGTACTCCAACAACGTTCGCCTGGGCGACCGCGTTGACCACATCCGTAAAGTGAGCATGATCATTATTTTGTTTCTTCCTCTTTCTTTCTTTCTTTATTTGGTGTTTAACGTCGTTTTCAACCACGAAGGTTATATCGCGACGGGGAAAGGGGGGAGATGGGATAGAGCCACTTGTCAATTGTTTCTTGTTCACAAAAGCACTAATCAAAAATTTGCTCCAGGGGTAGTACAATATATTACCTTTCTGGGAGAATGCAAGTTTCCAGTACAAAGGACTTAACATTTCTTACATACTGCTTGACTAAAATCTTTACAAAAATTTACTATATTCTATACAAGAAACACTTAACAAGGGTAAAAGGAGAAACAGAATCCGTTAGTCGCCTCTTACGACATGCTGGGGAGCATCGGGTAAATTCTTCCCCCTAACCCGCGGGGGGTCTTCCTCTTTCAAAGATCGATTTTGTTGCACATACTTAATAGCAGGACTATTTAATGCATTCTGCCAAATTTATACAAATGGCTTGTATGATGAAACCTCTGTGTTAAGAGCCTTGAATATTGCTATTTCATATGTTACGTGGATTTCCATTGGTCAATTGGGCAAAACTGAGCTCAGTGCAAAAGTGATATCGACGACATTTCTGTCGATATCAGTTTTGATATCGACGACCTCTTTATTGCTTCCCCACTTCAAAATCAAAAACACCTACATTTAAAAACAAACAAATATATATGAAAATGTAATTATCCCAGAATTTAGTTGAGCAAGTGACTAAAGACTTTTTGAAAGAAAAGACATTTTGAAATACTGAAAAGTACAAGAAAAGAGTGAACAAAAAGAAATAATAATCAGAGGGAGGGATATGGAACAGCCAAAACTGAGACAAATACTTTTGTAATTTCTTTACAGTAAATACAAAATGTCCAGAGAATTAGCAATATATCTAACATTGACTGACTGTGTGACGATATCTTCTGCTATTGGTCTGTTTCGACAGTGATATCAAAATCTCGACCTTCGGTCTCGATTTTGATATCACTGTCTCAACAGACCATAGCAGAAGATATCATCACACAGTCCGTCAATATTGGGTAATGTTAAGACTTCTCATCATTCACAATCTTTTTTTTATGAGTTTGGGATTTTTGGGGGTCTAGTTTCCGAATGTTATTGAAAGCCTGAGTTTTTCACCATCTAACATTTCTTAAAACACAAAAACTACCATAACAAGTCTTCTGTCATTCTTCTATTCACTGACTATCTCGGCTTTCAGTGGAAGGAGATTCTGGAGAAGACTTTGGCAGATCTGGACAAGGAGATCGCCGATCTTTCCGAAGCCAAGGAGCTGACAGAAAATGCTCTGGAGGGCATGAACACTCCCACAGATGTCGCTGTGGAGAATCTGACAATCAGGGAAGGTCGTCACGGGATTGATGTCGTACAGGATGAAGTTGAGAACCAGCTGCACAAGGTAAGGGATAAGTGTGTGTGTGTGTGTGTGTGTGTGTTTGTGTGTGTATATGTGTGTGTGTGTGTGTGTGTGTGTGTGTGAGAGAGAGAGAGAGAGAGAGAGAGAGAGAGAGAGAGAGAGAGAGAGAGAGAGAGAGAGAGAGAGAGAGAGAGAGAGACAGACAGACAGACAGACAGACAGACAGACAGAGAGAGACAGAGAGAGACGGAGAAGGGTGAGGGGAAAGGGATGAATAATAGATGCTGTGTCAAGATCTGACATCTTCTATTTTCTATTGAGCTGGTCTCTCAAAGGGGACAAACCCTCAAATTAATCATGCCATCTGGAAATCAGTGAAAAGTAGAGAGTATCCAAATGAGAAAAAAAACAAAAACACTTAATCAGACATGTGCAGCTGGCTTTAAGGTAGTAAATTTGTTTCAGCTGATGTTTTGAATTCTTATCGTTACATTGACTTTGCTATTTATTCTGAATCTTCTTCTTCCATGAACTGCTCAGTATTTGTAACATTTTCATTGGAACTGGAAGCAGTGTTCTTATTACAACTTCGAATCAGATCCTTTCTGGTATCATAACATGATTTGACATGACTTGACTTGACCACCTAATATGGCAAACAATCCTTTCCATCTCCTTCCATGGGCAAGAGATGTTTCCAGCATTTTCAAAGCTGCAAAGATCATTTTTGAGAACCCCAGATTAAACAGATCCCCAGGTTAAATCTGATTTTGTTTTCCAAACATGTTCGGGGGGGAAGGGATAGGGGTTAGACATTCCTGCAGGCTTTTTTGTTTAATTTTTTCATTTTTTTCATGATCTCATGCCTGTCCTCTCCAACGTTTCTGGCCAGTGGATCATACGATGCTCTGCTTATTTATTGCAGGAGGTCGAGGTGATTGATGGCATCAAGAAGGCCCTGCAGCAGAGGATAAGCGAGGGCTTTGAGCAGCTGTGCGTGCTGCAGGAGGCCAGACAGCAGGTGCAGGCAGACCTTCAGGACAAGAACATCGCTGTAGGCATCGACATCGACCAGTACAACCTGACTGACAGGTCCTCACAGATCAGCTACAAGCCAGACTCCATGCGAGTGCCAAAGGGGTGAGTTCACACTCTCAATACTGCATGGACAAGCATACAATATGAAAAACTCAGTATAAACGCTCTGTCTTTGACCATTAATTAGTGAAAAAGCTAAAGGTGTATTAAAAAAAAATAGCAAGAAATGTTCTCTAAATCTGTGATGGCTCGGTGGGTACAGCTTCAGAATATGAGATCGTGCTTACGTACATGTCTTGCAAATACATTCTCCTGACAATTTTCCACTGCAAAAAGAAAACAGATGTTTTTGCATTCTCGGACTACTAAGACCCAATTTTGGAAATGGCTGAAACTACTAAAGGATTTAAAAGACTGTTGGGTCGATATATATATTTGTGACTGTAACATTATAAGATGTTTGATGGGTTGTTGACAGACCAGCTTTTTTGTCGGTCCGAGGGGGAGCATATCGTCAGCTATTTTCTTTGCTTTTATTATTGTTTCTTATTTGTGCTTCGTTTATCGATACGTCTTGTGCACGGGTCAAAATGTGTCTGTCAGGTGTCGTTTTACTTGAACTTGACGTTCGTGTTTCTCCGAACGTCTGTGTATCGGAAACACAGATACACGCACTCCATGACTCTGTAAGAAGACAAAACATATCGCTAGGTTTCATTTGTTTTTGATGAATGTATGACCTTTCATGAAGTAGTTTTGTTTTTTGTTTACTTTTGCCAGTTTGCCAGTTCGTTTTTGGAACTTTGCAAAGCAGTGTCGTGTCGTCTGTTTAGGTCTGGGGAAACACCAATGAAAAGAGCCGAAGAATCCCCGAGCGTTTCTATTGGGTTTGCTTTTGATTATCCATGTATAACCTACTTCCTGCAACTATGGTAACCGGGGATTTATTGCCTGGGGAACATGAGATTTATTTCCCAGGTGCTTGTGAATGAAAACTCGTGAAAATGATGACAAATTGTTTTGTCAAGAACAAACGTTCCAACAACTTGCATTTTTTTAATTTGGGAACGTTGGCAGTCTCTTTGTTTTGGGATTTACTGAAGGATTTTCTAAAGAGTTCTTCAACCGTAATCTTACAGGAGCACCACACCTCAGCAATGGGAGGACTTCAGCCGATACAACAAGGAGCGGGCCGATTCCGAGATGCTGGCCTCCAACCGACTGAGGGAGGCCATCCACCACACCCTGCAACAGACTGCCAATGATCTGGAGGCCCAGAAGATCGCCACAGAGTATGCGTACCGCAGACGCATCCACGAGTTTGAGCGCGCACGGGACGAGCTTGAGTGGCAGAAGAAGAACGTAAGTCTCTGTAACTGCTGTTAATATGAATTATGCGGATTGGCTAGTCAAGCTATCCACAGAGCTTTGTCATTCTCATGGGGAACATAAATCTGCACAGACAGTCAAACACTCAGTAAATTTACGCTGATACAAAAATGTGTCGAAATGGGTACTGAGATGGAAGACCTTATATGAAAGCGATGTGCAACTCCTAAGTTATTAGAGAATGTTAAGCCTGCATCACACATAAACTTATTTTGTTCGAGTTGCATGTATCTTTCACAAACACATGATTTACAACCGTATATTTCCTGCGATATATTGTATGTTATGATATTTTGCAATGATGTTTTGCCATAGTTCGTTATACGCGTAGGTGTGCGAGAATATGTAAGCGCAGTGCTTTAAAGATGTCCATGTTATATAGTGCTATATGTTTTATGTAAAATCAATGTCTTGTTTGTATTATTGTTATGTACCACCCCTGAATTTCTCTATGAGATAATAAAGTATTCTTATTCTTATTCTTATTTCAAGCAAAAGCTTGCGCAGTCTCGCATACACAGCTTCCAGTTAAGCCTAATGATGAAAACCAAAAGCTTTTATCATCTAGCATTTGAACTGTTATAAATGAATGAACAATGTTGAAAAAATTACAAAAACAACTAATTCTTCTGGTTACAAATTTCTGTGCAGACGGAGGATGAAATCGCGGACATGGAGAATGACATCCGTGGCATTGAGGAGGCAATCCGTGCCAAGATCAACCCCATGAAGCTGGCCCAGACACGCCTGGAGAACCGAACCTACCGTCCCAACGTGGAGCTGTGTCGCGACGCCCCACAGTACGGTCTGACCGACGAGGTCAAACAGCTGGAGGCCACCAAGAAAGCCCTGGAGGAGAAACTGAAGCAGGCCCAGTATGTATATTTTGCTCTTTCAATGTGTAGCTGCATTTGTAACACAAACAAACCAATAAAACGAAACGGAACTAAAACGGAAGAGGAATAAAGTTACATAAAGTTGTATGCTGAGGCTTGGAGGAAGATCAATACTGAAAATGTATTCATGGTTCAAGTGTGAAGTGAAGAAGGGATAGAAGATGGCAGGGACCTAGAACACGAACTAAAAGATGTCAAAATCTGAAGATGGACATTGTGACATTGTCTGACAAACATGGTTGCCTGGAAAGATTTGCATCAGAGATGTTCTTGAGCAACATTTTGGCTGAGCCTGAACCTTCAGTAACGTACTTCTTGAGTATCACACAAGGCCTGTTTTAAACGCCAATAGTTAGTCACCACATAGTCTTAAGCGGAAACACACTTATACCAGACAACAGAACTTCATTTGACCCAAACAGCACAAATCTAACACAGACTCTTACACACTGTGACAATTCTCTCTTGTCCCACAGGCATGCTCTGGACGGCCTCCAGAAGAACCTGCACCGCATCAATGACGATCTGGCTGAGAAGAACAACTCCCTCATGCTGGACAACCGCTGCATGGGCATCCGCCAGAAGCTAAACCCCAGACCCCAGACCGTCGTCCAGAGAAACCTCACCCTCACCGGCATCGAGCGGGAACGATCCAAGGTTCTAGCATAAGGCAGACGCTTCAGGGCATTTTGCTGTCCCTAAAAATGACTTGTTACAGTGAAACTGGACTAAAAGAATACAAAAGTTATGACCTAATATCAAAAAAAGGATGGCTGTGGTGTGGTGGTAAAGAATTTTAAAGTCCAAGTAAAGCAGGTAGGAAGAGTTGTCGCATTACTGTCAGATTTGCTCAGAATGCGATACTTTTGAATGCATACTACTTTATGGATAAAGGTGATGAGTACAAGGATTCAGTTTCAGTGAGGATTAAATAATAAATTTGGATCTCCCACTTAAAAACAGTTAGGTGACAATGAACCAAAATGTTGAAAATATAAATTAATTTGATACTTCAGTTTTTCCAATTTTGAGAAGAAAACAAGTTTTTCTCCCAAGATAATTGAATTTCAAAGTACAGTATGTGCAAATATATGTAGCTGTATATTTGAAAACCAACAAACCATCATCTTTTAAGAAATGTTTCCTTGCTTTTCATTTGTTATGTTGAATTTGTTTTCATATTGTACATGGATGCTTGCTATCTTGTGTTAGCTATCAATTTTATCAGTATTAAATAAATGACAATTCTTGTGTGTGCTTTTCACCAGCCAGAGGAATAAAATGGGGACACTATAATTATGTGTATTTTACCACACTCAAAGTCTTTCTCTTTTTTTCCGACCTTGCAATGTAGATTGTTTTCATTGTGTACTCTATAGCTGTTGTGATGATGTGTGTGTTTGTGTGAATTTTTTGCCCACTTTTACAACCTTCTCAAATTTGAGTCTTGATCATGCATTCAAACGCACCAATCTCTTTTATGCATGCAAAAGCTTTTTGCAAGTACTGCAAACAAGTTTGAAATGTTTTGTACAGTCATAAATCATTCTATAATTTAAAAGCAGAAGAACCTGTGATCAGTAAAGACATTGTAAATGTACACCAGCATGGATGGAGATATCTGGAAAATTACTTGAAGCAATAAATGCATCAATGACAATTTGTAGGTTTGCCTTCAGTTATTTTATGAATCATACATACCCCTATAACTCTGTTTATTCAAGCGTGCGTGTGTGTGTATTGGTATGTGTGTGTTGGTGGGTTTTTTTTCCCCATCTCTTATCAAGAATGAATTCCGAACACTCAAATTTTTGACTCATCTGAGTAATTTGTCCGGTGAACAAAAACTAATCTCAGATGTTTTAGAAGCTAGAGCTTTGAAACTTTGCACACTTTTCTGGGTTTGATGATCTCCCAAAATGACCCCAACAAAGCTGACCCTGGTCAAATTTTGGAGTCAAAGCAGGATCATGTTTAGTTCATAAGGTCTCACACTTCTAGTGTTCGCTAGACATGGCAGTGTCGATCCTGGTAAATGTCAAGGCAACAGTTGGGTCAATTACCAATAAGAAGGAAAGTTTATTTTTCTTGACTCTTCATGGAAATAGAGCAGCAGATGATTTGTTTCTAACTTATATTACACATCACGATGGTGAGTCGCAAAAACATTTGCTTTTCTTGTTTTCCAAACAATGAAGAAGCCAGCGAACAATGCATCACAAGAAAAATAGGTTTTACAACAATTTATTCAAGAACGGCTTTGACAAGACACATATTTGACACAAGCATTCATAACATGACACTTATGTCAAGGCAAATGGAAAGCATTTGACTGAAAATGTTCAAACCATGATCAATAGTCTAATGTCTGCTCTGGAACAGACACAAACATAAAAATACCTTCCTTCTGCTCATTTGTGACCCTCCACCACGAAATGAGTAGCATGTCACCTCGCGCGGTTGCTCCGGGGAGTGTCTGGTAACAGTGTGACGGTCATCTTAGTCAAAGGCTTATAACTCAAACAGTTTTCGCTCTTTTCTAAAACGGTTTTCACCACTGGATAGAGCATAAAAAACTCTTTAGGAAAAGGTAAAAATATGAAAATCATGCGAAGGTGACATGCGACTCATTCACTTGTGGAGGGTCACATTTATACTTTGATTTATAAAATTTTCTGACAAAAAAATTACACTAGAAAAAAAAAAAAAAAAAAAAAACGCGTTGGTACAGACAAACTACGAATTACATCAAGTTATTCTTTTATACTGACAATTTCCATTTTTACATACACAAAAATTGGCTTTCACAAAAGTAAACACAAAGGTGCATTTTAAGGAAGTTCCATAGACATTACAAACACATACACAAAAGGTGTGAACATTACATGGTCCATTTAATTCCCTCTCCAACACTTCACCATCTAACCCAATCAGTTTTTATCTATCCAATGTGAAACTTGTGATCAGACTTGCGATCAGGGCTGAACACTTTCCACAATGATACAATCCAACAATACTTCTTTTCTCTGCACAGGTAATACAGCACCCCCAATAAAACTCGCACCATCTTGCTCACTTCTTGGAGGGGAGGTTCAGTCTTCATATTCACATTATTTCCATTTCAAAACAAAGAATGCTGTAGAACCATAAAGAACTAACAATAAAAAAAGTTTCAGAAAAAAAATCAATTCAAAAATCAAAACCATCTCTGATTTACATTTGTTTTCACATATTCTGTGTCGGTGTAAATATCAAGTGCCACAGGCAACCCTTCAGGTGGTACAGTTAATGTCACACAACTAGCTTTCATCTGCCACAGTCTTAAAAATTAAATCAACAATCTTTCCCATATCTCTTGGAAGAACAAAACTTCCAAACACTACCCTCCACCTCCTTCACCCTAATCACCTCCTTCTCCCAAACTCCTGTAACACATCACACCAACCCTCAGTTCAGAACTTTGTAAGTGCAGTTTTAAAATATGCTCGTTCACCAACGAGCTGCAGCAACCCAATAACGTTTATGTATCTATGATGGCAAAGAGCCCAGTGTCCTCTCAGTCTGTTACTGTCCATGGTAACCACCCCCTCCTGTTCTCTCCCATATAACTCTTCAGTCCAGTACTGTCCCCCCCCCCCCCCCCCACAATTCTCTCCAGTTTAGAACCCTCTAAAGCCCCCTCGAGGAACCCCCCTCCTCATGGCCCCCATCCCTCTGGGTGGAGGTTGCTGCCCCCCTCCCCTGGGTCCCCCCCTCCATGGCGCTCCTCGGGTAGGGACAGCCCCGCGTCTCAAGCCTCGACTTCTGGTCCCACGAGCGGCTGGTTGAGGCTGTTGTTGCGGGACGGAGGTGGATGCTCCTGCCGGGTTGGCGGAGGACTGGGGAGCGTCCCACACGATGCGCTGAATCCTGGGTCTGTTGATGTTCTCTGCAGTCAACAGATTAACTGGTTTGTAAATGGAGTACACATACTGTCCATAACACCATTTTGTAGACATTTTCTGGCCAATTTGATGGCAAAAAGTCTATAGGATAATCCTAAACAAATAAGGCAGAGCGCTGTTTAGAGATCTGATACACAAAGGGAAGTAAGCGCTCTAAATGCATACGACTTGTGTAATAGAGTAAGTGAGAGTTATTGGGAACCATTCTCCTGGCACCTGAGAGAATAACAAGCATTAAAACAAGAGGCGAAGCCTTCAAGGCTCACGTAAGAAATAGACAAACAGTAACACAAACTCAATCACTCCGTCACACATACACACCCACACACACAGTAAGCTTAGTAGGTGACACTGTGCAAGAAAGAGAGACACTAGATCTAGATCTGTCTGTCTGCATGTAGCCTACTTACAGGGACACGACTGCCAAATAGTCTCGGGCCGCTCAAAATAACAATGACCGAGACCACACACACCATGCGAGAGAGAAAGACTACAGGGAGGCATGCCGTCATGATGCATTAATTGACGTCAAACACTTTTGACCATAGTCTTGGATAACCACTCACACATAGACTCGGAAATGTTAAAGTTTCTACCACAGACATACACACACACACACGCACACACACACGCACACACGCACAAACGCACAGACAGACAAAGTTACGATCGCATAGGCTACACTTCGTGAGCCAATGAACAAGCCACACACCCTTTCGGAGACAATTTTCTAGCGGATTTGACCTTAAAAAGGTCTATGGGATATTTGCTGTATCGTTGGAGACATATTCCAGCAAATTTGATCTGGAAAACTTAAGGGACATTTGCTGTATCATAAATGAGAGGCATCTGCTATGTTTTTTTTAGAAAATGCTTCATAGCTATAATTAATTCAACAAATGTGAATAGTTAAACCAGTCCAACTCTTCCAAGGTCAAATACTGATACCTCGTACAGCTTGTTTGATGCTGTCTGTTATACTGTCAAGGACGAAAAGCAAAAGTAACCAGGGAACATATCAAAAATTGCCTTCTGTAAAGATTACCGTAACACTGCTTTTGAACAAGGAATAACTGAACATTCAAACACAAATTCTAAAGTACTCTTGGTGTGTCATGTCACTACTCCAACCCCCAAACCGAACAGTGTACATCTTGGGGCCATTTGATTATTTTTTTTCAGTGGCAAGAATTCCGTTAAATGAAACATGAAATAGATGAAATCTACTGCTGAAGCAAGCATGCATGCATACGCACAGACAGACACACTTACAAAACTTACATGCATCAACCCATAACCAAGGCAAAGAGAAAGAGACAAATAGACAAAGGAGCTCGCACAAGACGCAGTAACTCAAGCCATTCCTCTGTCAGCAGAGGGACTAAACCACCCCATCATCACCACCTACCGACCCCACTTCCCTGTTCCATTCAGCTTGTCTAAGAGACCGCTTCCCCGTTCCATTCAGCTAGTCGAAGAGACCACTTCCCTGTTTTATTCAGCCAGTCTAAGAGACCACTTCCCCGTTCCATACAGCTAGTGGAAGAGACCACTGCCCCTTTCCATTCAGCTAGTCAAAGAGACCACTTTCCCTTTCCATTCAGCCAGTCTAAGAGACCACCTCCCCGTTCCATTCCGCTAGTCTAAAAGACCATTTCCCTGTTCTATTCAGCCAGTCTAAGAGACCACTTCCCCGTTCCATTCAGCTAGTCTAAGAGACCACTTCCCTGTTCTATTCAGCCAGTCTAAGAGACCACTTCCCTGTTCTATTCAGCCAGTCTAAGAGACCACTTCCCCGTTCCATTCAGCTAGTCTAAGAGATCACTTCCCCGTTCCATACAGCTAGTGGAAGAGACCACTTCCCCTTTCCATTCAGCTAGTCGAAGAGACCACTTGCCCGTTCCATTCAGCTAGTCTAAGAGACCACTTCCCCCTTCTATTCAGCTAGTCTAAGAGACCACTTCCCTGTTCTATTCAGCCAGTCTAAGAGACCACTTCCCCGTTCCATACAGCTACTCGAAGAGACCACTTCCCCGTTCCATACAGCTAGTCGAAGAGACCGCTTCCCCGTTCCATACAGCTAGTCGAAGAGACCACTTCCTTGTTCCATACAGCTAGTCGAAGAGACCACTTCCCCGTTCCATACAGCTAGCAGAAGAGACCATTTCCCCGTTTCATACAGCTAGTCGAAGAGACCACTTGCCCGTTCCATACAGCTAGTCCAAGAGACCACTTCCTCGTTCCATACAGCTAGTCGAAGAGACCACTCCCCCCTTCTATTCAGCCAGTCTAAGAGACCACTTCCTCATTCAGTTGAACTAAAAAGGTGTGCATAAAACCAACCACTCAAACTTACTGTGACTGTCCAAACTGCTACTGGTCACTGTAAGGATCAAACGCTAAACTGAGCATCTCCACATGTTCAGAAAATACCCCCTCTCCCCATGTGAACACCCTAACTGAAGATTGTACAAAGTTCTGTCGATCAGTAATCACCGTTCAGATCAAGCTCCTAGTGACTGTTTTGTCCTTTCTTTCTATGATTAAACATTCCATACACTAACCTTTCTTAAGTTTTTGATTCTCATTTCTTATCAACCATCCAAAACACTTTGTTTTCAATGAGAAAAACACTTCACAGTAAGAGTAAGGTGTGAAAACACCTGAATTTGATTTTGTTTAAAAAAACATTTAAAAAAAGTTTTTTGGGGGGGTGGATGGGAGGCATCAGAACAGTTTGGCAGGCAGACAGTCCAACATACAGACAGACAAGACTTACTTGAGTCTTCACTCTCATCGTCATCCCCTGCTCCTCCTTCCAGTAGAGAGGCCTCCGACTCTTCCTCCTGTTGGCCCTCTGTCACTTCACTGCACACACACACTTCCTGTAACCAACTACCTCTGTCACTTCACTGCACACACACACTTCTTGTAACCAACTACCTCTGTCACTTCACTGCACACACACACAACACTTCTTGTAACCAACTACCTCTGTCACTTCACTGCACACACACACAACACTTCTTGTAACCAACTACCTCTGTCACTTCACTGCACACACACACAACACTTCTTGTAACCAACTACCTCTGTCACTTCACTGCACACACACACAACACTTCTTGTAACCAACTACCTCTGTCACTTCACTGCACACACACACAACACTTCTTGTAACCAACTACCTCTGTCACTTCACTGCACAAACACAACACTTCTTGTAACCAACTACCTCTGTCACTTCACTGCACAAACACAACACTTCTTGTAACCAACTACCTCTGTCACTTCACTGCACACACACACAACACTTCTTGTAACCAACTACCTCTGTCACTTCACTGCACACACACAACACTTCTTGTAACCAACTACCTCTGTCACTTCACTGCACACACACACAACACTTCTTGTAACCAACTACCTCTGTCACTTCACTGCACACACACACAACACTTCTTGTAACCAACTACCTCTGTCACTTCACTGCACACACACACAACACTTCTTGTAACCAACTACCTCTGTCACTTCACTGCACACACACACAACACTTCTTGTAACCAACTACCTCTGTCACTTCACTGCACACACACACAACACTTCTTGTAACCAACTACCTCTTTCACTTCACTGCACACACACAGCACTTCTTGTAACCAACTACCTCTGTCACTTCACTGCACACACACAACACTTCTTGTAGCCAACTCCCAGCATAGCTTGTGCATGTATGTGTGTGTGTGTGTGTGTGTGTGTGTATGTATGTGTGTGTGTGTGTGGGTATGTGTGTGTGTGTGTGTATGTGTGTGTGTGTGTGTGTGTGTGTGTGTGTGTGTGTGTGTGTGTGTGTGTGTGTGTGTGTATGTGAGTGTGTGTGTGCATGCATGCGTGTGTAAACAAACAGGAAACATTGCACGCATAAAACTACAAGTTTGAATACATCTGTAACTGTGCCTACAAGTGTGTCAGCACGACTGCATTGTTTCATGTTAATCACCATCCTTATAACATGCAGACAAAGAGACAAAACATCTTACCTAATCCATCACAACTTTACGACATAAGCTAACAATTACCTGGTCCCTTCTTCCTCTTGCTCGACCCCCTCTGGTTGACCTTGACCTTCACCTCCGGCTGCGATTTCACCTGTAGTTGTCACAGAAGTAGCCTCCTGGGTTGTGGTTGGCTGTGTCCCTGATGTTGCACCGGTTATTCCACTTTCAAAAGACACTGGAACATAGACAATGGTTCACAGTGTGTTACGTAGGTGGACTAAACATTACAAAAGGTGTGTGTGTTTCTGTCCAGTCTATGTGTGTGTGTTTCTATGTGTGTGTGTGTGTCCGCATGCATGCATGCCTGTGTGCTA
This sequence comes from Littorina saxatilis, assembly GCF_037325665.1. Classification (NCBI taxonomy): domain Eukaryota; kingdom Metazoa; phylum Mollusca; class Gastropoda; order Littorinimorpha; family Littorinidae; genus Littorina; species Littorina saxatilis. The sequence goes on from NC_090249.1 coordinate 32,315,497, forward strand.
TGATAAATACTGCCACACCAGAATTTACCCACCCTGCATCAAAGCCAATGTAATTCCCCAAAAAATTTCAATCTGCTAATGTTTTCTTTTTTCAGTCGTTACAAGTAAAATACAAGCAAATTCAGGAAAAACAAAACAATTGTAAAATTTAAAACCTGAGCTACAGAGGACTGTTGTGTGACTATAAAAAAAAGGCTTGTACAGTTCTGACCTCAAAACACATGCGCACAAAAAACAAACAACAACCCATCTTCTTGCCCTTCTTAAGAAAAAAGTGCTGACTCAGCTATGCTGTACTAACCTGGTGCAGAGGGCTGCTGGGGGATGGGGGTGGTGGGGATGCTACGAGCCCCACCCTCGTCAAACTGTGACAGATCCATCCTTGTGTCATCCATACCCAGTGCTGTAACATAACAAAACACTTCAGCTGTTTGAAATCTTCCTCCACGTCTTCCAGACACTGCATAAATACTGGACACTAATGCATCACAATGTTCTCGGACGAGTATATGGCGAAAAAGAGTGAATAAAACTGTAAAGAATGTGGAACACAACAGAAGAAAGGACAGAATGACAGTCAAGACCAACAGAAAGAAGGAAAGAGAGCAGCAGCTAAGAAGGACAAGGAAAGGACAAACACATTACAAACACATTTCAACCCCCCCCCCCCCCCCCCTGCAGCCAAATGTATTACCATGATCACCTGTGCCAAAATTTACTTCTTTTTGTTAGTTTCTGTTTAGTTTTTGTTTTTCTACTCACCTCTTTGTGACTCGAGCTGGGCCAGTTCAGGCTGGTTGGCACCCTCTGCGCCTCCGCTGAACACAAAGCGCTGGGCAACATGGGGCGAGCTGAAAGTAAAACGTCACAGTATGTCAAAATAAAAAGCCATAAAACCCAAAATGTACACTCCAGAAAAGCTAAACCTAGCAGTGTGTAAAATGTCCACTGCCCGATTGGTCTTCTAGCTCTACCTAAAGGATATCCACGAAGTACTGCAAGTATATAATTTTGTACTGTTTCTTGTTGATATGATAATAGACGGGCGAAGTGGCGCAGTGGTAAGACGTCGGCCTCCTAATCGGAAGGTCGTGAGTTCGAATCCCGGCCGCGGCTGCCTGGTGGGTTAAGGGTGGAGATTTTTCCGATCTCCCAGGTCAACTTAATAATAATAATAATAATAATAAAGATAGCTTATATAGCGCCGCTTCACAAATTTAACTATGCTCTTAGCGCTGTGCAGACCTGCTAGTGACTTAACCCCCTTCGTGTGTACATGCAAGCACAAGACCAAGTGCGCACGGAAAAGATCCTGTAATCCATGTCAGAGTTCAGTGGGTTATAGAAACACGAAAATACCAAGCATGCATCCTCTGAAAGCGGCGTATGGCTGCATAAATGGCGGGGTAAAAACGGTCATATACGTAAACCCCCACTCGTGCAAAAACACGAGTGTACGAGGGAGTTTCAGCCCATGAACGTAGAAGAAGAAGAAGAAGATATGATAATAAATACATGCACATACACAGTATCTCTTATTTGCGCAAAAGAAAAGAAGAAAAAAAGCAAGCTTGCAGCAGTGTTTTCACAAATCCATCACTGGTACAATAGCAAATACACAGTCTTTTTTCTGCAAGCAGAGACAGTTATGAAAGCATAACAAAAGCTAAAAATAACAAGCTTACTTGAGTGCCTCAGCAAATCCATCGTTACGACGAGGCATAGAGAGGGTGGGTGTGCTTGGCACCATGCAGTCATCTTCGTCAAATGCTCCTCCCTGGCCCTGTACAGTAAATTGGCTGTCAGTCACTTGTGCAATGATGGAGCATACAGGCTGTTAAGATGACAAGACAAACTTTCCTTCAAGTACAAACAACAGAATTACCTCAGAGTACATGATACTCGAACAATAAACTGGAAGTAACAAATATTTGAATCTGAATTGGACTTGGAGAAACGGGACAGGGATGGGGAGGTGGGAAACTTACAGAAGGGATTGTTGGGATGTATGTACGTACGTGTGCGAATGTCTAAAAGAGAGTCAAAGAGCATTACTTACAGGAGCACCGAAAGATGCCTTTCAATTCATGTTTTTGAGTTCAGCAGTAACCATTGTAACACACAGTGTAATTGTGCAAGTGTGTGTGTGCAAGCGAGCATGGTTTGGTTCAGTTTATTTCATGTTTTCGCTTGATATCAAATAACCAAAGGGAAGTAATCGCTCTTTATGCATACGACATGTATAATAGAGTAAGCGAGAGTTGTACGGAACCTTTTCTCCTGGCACCTGAGAGAATAACAAGCATTGAAATGAACAAGCGACTTTCATCCTTTCATGTCGTATGCATAAAGAGCGATTACTTCCCTTTGGTTATTTGATATCTTAACATCGCTCTGCCTCATTCTGTTTAAGATTCTATGTTTTAGCTTGAGTTAGGTGTGGGGTTGGGCTGTAGATGGTGTGGTGGGTGATTTGGTGGGGCAGCTGGCAAGGGAGAGGGGGGGGGGGGGGGGGAGGAGGTATTAAAACAAGCAATCTCAAACGTCCTGAAACCAACAGCATTGTAAACAGACAAAAGAAGACAGAAAAGTGTGAAAAAAAAAAATAACAAGAAGCATCCTACCACCAAGAAAGGTGTCAGCTGTCGACTGGTGGAAGGGAGACGCTCAGTGTGGGCAGGTATAGGCTGGAGAGGTGGAGGTGGAGGTCGAGGGCTGGAGGTTGTGGTGGAAACACAGCCAGTTACCACATCCTCCTCTGCTTCCAGAGACTGAGAAGGCATAGAGGCAGCCGGCGTCTCGTTTTCGTCAATGTCTGTAGCAGAAAGCATTGTCAAACTGAAGGTTTATTGCAATGGTGCCTTTAACATGGGCCTCTGAAATGAAGATGGTTCACAACAAAAGATACATGTTGTTGTCCCTCACTCTATGAACCTAAACATACTATACTTGCCAGGAAAGAGCACCTGGAATGTGGGCACAATGTCAAACACAGCTGCAAGTTGTTTTTGTCCCAGAATTAAGGTGAATCAGGAGTTCTGAGCATTAAACTGAAACATTCTATTACACACAAAAAACCCACATAAAAACACAACAACATAGTCAAGAAAACTGCACGTTAATTCTGTACAAGAGACAGGTGACTCAAAGAAGAAGCAGTGTTGCCCTAAGCCTCAGAGGACAAAAGGTCAGTTGGATTGTAAACGATTATAGGTCCAAATGTCCTGGCTTTGGGCGCTTGGTAGAAAGATTGATGGTGAGAAGACCTCCTACACGTTAAAACTATCGGCTAGGGGGTAGACCCATGTGCCAGACAACTAGAGTACAGTGGAACCCCCCTTTTAAGGCCTCCAAAAATCTGAGACAATCGAGTCTTAAAATGGGGGTCATTTTTACAGAGGTTATGAACAGAAAGTCTGAGAAAACAAGGTCTCAAAAGGGGGGGTTCCACTGTATGCGCTAATGACTGAAGACCTATGCCTGAGGGCAACAGTGAAGAAGAAGCAGAAAAATACAATGCACAACTTGAGTGTCAATTCAAACCACAGACGACTCACCAATAATGACCACGTCATTATCGTCATCTTCATCTTCTGCCCCTTCACCCGGCATGCCCTCCTCCTCTACCTCCTCCCCTTCCTCCTCATCATATTCTTCATCGTCCATCTCCTCCGATTCCTGCAAAGTCAACGTTCAAGTTCTTCATCTCATCAATACAAGATTTATCTTGTCAACCTTTCAGCAAAAGTACAGGCTTCTGTTACAAGCCATACATACAAAATTCAATGCGTCTACATCTATTCAAAGTTCTACCTTCCAAGAGTTTGAACTCCATCAATCTTTGTTTTAAATTGCCCACCTTCACTCTCTCATGTGCTGTGTGTGTGTGTGGATATGTTTTTGTTGTTCTTTTTCATTGCCCGATTTTTTTTCTCAATAACTCTCTATACAAATGTTAATTCTTTCTCTCTCTCCCTTTCCGCAGCAGCTTGAAAACTGTGCACAATAAAGTTACTTTTACATAATAACTATCTCCAGCCTGTTAAATTTCTAACTACAAAACTGAAATGGAACACTAATTAAAACCAATGTAATACGAGCCAAAAGAAAAATGTCTGTTTGTCTCACATTCAGATAATAATAATGTACTGAATTGAATTGAATTGAATAGAAATTGCCAGGCAGAAGCCATCCCTCACCCCTTCCTCCTCTGTCTCATCCTCCACCTCCTCCTCCTCCAGTGGATTGTCTTGCTGGCCCTCCTCCAAATCCTGACCCTCCATCTCTCCTCCCTGTCGTACACACACCAGTTTTTTAATCTTACATACAAATTCAGCGTATGACTCTCTCACTCTCCCCTGCAGAAAATGGTCATCAAATTTCATTTAAGTTCTGTAACATGCTGCACTTTTATCAAACCATCTTTATTTCTTGACTTAACAATTATTCCCAGAGAGTAGCCAAATCCACTAGTTGTCCCTTGTGTTCACAATGCTAGTACACACCAAAATATCAGCGATCAACAAGAAGTACACACCAAATAATTAACTCAAACAGTACCACAAACCAAATAAAAAAGGACACAGAACAAATCATAATGATTTAAACATATAAACACATCAGCATTCAACATTTCCTGCCCTGCAGCAAGACAACAGACAATGACAGCAGTTGACAATCATCAAGTTGCATACCTCTTCGTCACTGTTGACTACAATGATGTCTCCACTGTCGTCATCTTGACCCCCGACCTCCTGGCTCTGCATGTCTCCCTCTTCTTGGATCTCCTGAACCTGTATACATAAAACATAGCATCAGTCAAAACCAGAAAACAAAACAAAACATCCGTCAAAACCACAAAACAAAACATAACATCAGTCAAAACCACAAAACAAAACATAACATCAGTCAAAACCAGATAACAAAACAAAAAAACCAAAAACCCAGAGAAAAATAAACACAAAAGAAACACACACAAGTAGCCATGAAGAAAACCAACTGCCCCAATTTTCGTTTTCCAGCCTCAGAGGACAAAATGTCAGCTGGAACCAGATTGAAAATATGGATAGGTCCAAACGTCCTGCTTTGTCCGTAGGAAAATTGATGATCACAAGACCTCCCACATGTCAAAACTATCCGACAGTCGACCGGCCAGGGGTCAGACCAATGCGTCAGATCAGAAAAGTGTGTGTCAATGACCGAACAACCCTTACAAAAATAACAACACAGTGTAAGAACAGGGATAGTGGTGATTAAAATCATCTGTTCGAGTAATTCATCTACAACACACTTTATAATAGCTAATAACAAAAATCCAACATAAGGGAGCTTTTAATAAAACAATTGTAGCACCTCTTCCTCTATCTGTTCCACAGAAGACATATCGGTGGCGGCAACCGATTCCTGCTGTGGCTCAATGTGGGTCACCAGCTTGGAATTCTCATCCATCACTGTGATAGTTGGTATGACTGCTGCCTCCTGCAGGGTGAAAACAAAAAGTTTACAGTTATCACATTCCATTGTTTTTTCATATTCCACAATATTTTTGGTACAGTGGAACCCCTCTTTCAAGACTTTCCCACTTTTAAGGCCCTACTGAATAAATCGTCAATCCCAAATACATTTTTTAGCTTATACATGTGATACTAAAATAATCTGAAAGCAACAAATATTTTACTTGTGCTGACAAAGACGTAAAGTCGAAACTAGTTCTTGTTGCTGTTTTCTGGTGAGTACATTTTCATTGTTATCTTGTTCTATTTCTCTCACCTGCAGTTCCATTTTTGGAAAATAAAAAAAAAATAAAAAAGAATTGTGCTCTTTTCAAAGTGTACTGTGGACTTTTCTTTAACAAGTTTATTTCCACAAGCACAAAGACTGGCTAGGTACCTAACTCTAATCACAAACCAGACAAGAGCATGCCTGTATTTATGTCATGAAATGGTTTTAGTATTCATGCTTACCTGTGTAGAAGTCACTCTGGAACGTTTGGCCTCTGTTTCATCAGAACTGCAACCAACAACCAGACTAAATGCACACATGAATACCAATCCATGAACATAGAAACACAAACTTCTGTGACCATTTAACAACTTAAATGTTGTTTTGTTTTTAAACAGAAGCAGTGTTAAACAGACGTTCTTAGGTGAAACCGGAGCTAACAATAGTTCCTGTCATGAGCAGTCTCCACAAAGTCTGTTCACAGCAAGTGTCCTTGCATGGAAGAGTCGCAAAGGTTTAATTCAAAAGAGCACAAGGACAAGGTTAAAAATTTTGTGTTGGGAGGTGTCCTCTCATCACTTTTCACAAGGCAACTTTGACTGCATCCTATTCTTTCTTTACACACACACACACACACGCACGCACACACACACACACACACACACACACACACACACACACACACACACTTTTTCTCCTCCACCCTCTCTCAAAACAAAACAACCATCAGCCTACATTTCTGTCTCATCACGAGTCCTCTTCCCAAACAGCATAGGTGGCTGTTCTCCGGACGTAGAGGGTCCAGGAGCCGCTGAGGTGGAAGCTTGGAACAGCTGTTGTTGTTGTTGCTGCTGGTGCTGTTGTTGCAGTTGCTGCTGTTGTTGTTGTTGTTGCTGCTGCAGTTGCTGCTGCTGTTGTTGTTGCTGTTGCTGCAGTTGTTGTTGTTGCTGTTGTTGTTGTGCTGATTGCACAGCATGCACAGGCTCCTGGATGCTGGGTGCTACCACTGCCTGGGTTGTTGTCTCCTCCACCGACGTACTCGGTTCCACTGATAGACAAATAAAACAAAACACACATGCAAACTTTTAAATTCATTCTATGTAACTAAAAGGATCAGTGTTGCAAACTGCTGATCCGTTATCAGTGCATGTCGACGTCGTCGTGGAATTTTGGCGTAACTCGTTTTGAACAGCTCGTTTGGAAAAGGACAAAACTGATTATTTTTATTATGAAATAAATGTTTACATTCGTTCCTGGTAAAGATAGAAAGATAAAAGAATGTTAAATCCTATATTGTCAATCGTATTTAACCCTTTACTTGGCACAACATGGCCGCTTGTTTACCTCCTCCATGGCAGCCATTTTTCAAGATGGAGACCAATTTTATTATGTGTTTATTAAACATGCAATATTTATGTGTTGAGTGCATGGATTTGAATGAAAGAAAGTGCAAAAGAGACAGAAATGAATTGTCAATAAAATGGGTCTTACCTGGATATCCACTTTGCAGATACATCCACATGAATCCGTTGTCACACACAAAAAAATCACTTTTCACATTTATATAATCGAAAATTTTTAAGTAAATTTTCATTTCATTAATATACTTACCCGAATCACATAAAAGCATTGACGCAGTCTTACATGCTAAAGGTCTGAAAAGGCTACCCGTCTTAAACAATTTTAAAGGGGAGCAACCCAACACAAAAAGTGTAAATACAGGCATGGCAATGACCACCTACCCGGGGAGTTACCTCCCATCCGGGTTACGTGACGTCACTTCCCCTGTAAACACCACGTGTAACTTCATACGACTTAATAGACTAAAAAATCATATGCGGGGTTGGCGGGAGGGAATACACTATGTGATTCGGGTAAGTATATTAATGAAATGAAAATTTACTTAAAAATTTTCGATTAAATTACATATTCTTACTCCGAATCACATAAAAGCAGATAGCTTCAACAAGGCGGTGGGAATGAAAAACCAAACACACTCTTAAAACCTTGCCAAAAACCTGGCCTGCTGCCAAAAGGTCAGGGAAGGGCCCAGTGAGAAAGAAAATCTAACTCACTCTAAACCCTAGCCAGGAACTGGCCCACTGCCAAAAAGGCAGGAAAGGACCTGAGAACCATCTTGATTGACAGCCGAGATGTCTCTCAGGCAAAAGTTGCGAAAGACAACATCAGAGAGCCAAAAATGTGTGCCCAGCACTTCTTCCAATCTCCTGGACCAAACGACCCAGAAAGAGAACCCAGCCTTGGATTAAGCCGAGCCAAGTAGAGGGAAAGACAAGCTGCCCCCCCCCCCCCCCCCCTTTCGGATGGAAGGAAATGCACATGCACTGAAAAACGATCTATGCGTAAGGTAGTCCGATCAGTGAGGAGAGGGACAAACCTCGCGGCGACCATAAGACGATCACGCCAAAGTAATCAAACTTAGGAATGGCGTGAAGCCCAAAAGGACTGAGAGATAAAGGTCAAACCAAGGCAGAATGACCAATACCCAACAAAGAGAGAGAGAGATACACCTGAGTACAAGGTACCAGAGCCCCCCTCGACGGGAAGATCTCAAAAGAGACGGTCGCCCGTAATGCCCTAACAGTCAATGCGAAAGCAGAGAGAGAAGCAATACGAGGAAGCAGAGGCTTACGAAATAGCGTAAGCCTCAGAAGAGAAGAAATCACCGTGGTCAAAAACTGAAGTGACCGGTGACCCTAAACAAAATGACTAAAAGCCAGATTGTTACAGAACAGTCTGCTTGAAGGTAAATGAAGGAAACTCAAAAACCCCAAGTAAACTTCGTAGCCAAATCAGGAGAAATTCCTGAGTCCAGCCGACCAACTAGCCGTGTCTGTCTACCTCTGAAAGACTGAGAGTCAGACACGGCGATCAACCGGCAAACGCCGCAGCCCGAAAATGCCATAGTCGAACCACGCAGAGTAGAAGACTATAGCGCAGGCTCAGGCTGAGAGCCGTAAAACCCGTGGAACAGCCATGTACCAAAGTACCCACAGTACCAGGTAAATATACGAAACATAAGTTTCGGCTGCCACCTAATATGCTGGGCTATAAGCCCACAGCAAAGGAAAACGGGAACATTAGATACCGCTCTGCCAAAAGGAGAGGGGTAGCGAAAAAACCTGAGAGAGGAGATAAGCCACAAAGAATGACTCCTCCAACATGCATTGCCGAAGACAATGTCCCCTCAGGAAAATCTGAATGTTACTTCCGAGGCCAACTCAAGCGCAACTTAAGTTTGGACGAAACACCAGAACGCGTCTGATCGCTAGAGAAAGACGGAGTCAGACTCTGCAAAAGACGACCAGGACCAAGTCCAGCAGCTTGTGGCAAACTGAGAAGAACGGGGAAGCCTGAAAACAGCAGCCCCACTCAAACGGAAATCGTCCTATCTCATCTCCTGCCTAAGATGAAATAAAGGAAAGAAAGTCGAAGTCCGAAGCCACAAGAACAGGGAAAACAACAACCATCACCGCCCACAGGTGGAATGGCCGTTGCACCAGCCGAGGCTAAAAAGCCTGGATGCCCTAAGGTCAGCCGTTGTTCCAAAACTCAGACGTACCTATGAAGCGTCTGTGGAAGAAACAACCTCTCCGGTAAAACCGGAAGTGCCACTGCAGCAGCCCGTGGCTGAACTGCTGTCACACTAACTGAGGACTGAAGCAGTATAACCGAAGGACAGCGCTAGCACCGACCAGAAGAGACCTCAGCGGGTGCTCGAGCTGATGGGCCTAGATCACTGTGAAAGGATCGGCTGACGCATAAGCAAATATGCCCTCATTAGATCAATGGGAGTCCCCCGACCTCACCACTCCCACAAACTATTGGCTGTGTACAGAGACCATCCAATGAAAACTTGCAAGGAGGAGACCCGCCCCGCCATCACCAAAGTGGGGGCGGAGGGGGGGGGGGTGTGATCGGGGGCACTTCCTTGGGGAGAGAGGCTTGCTGCTAAGGCTGCCCTTCTCCCTGCCCAAAGGTGATCTAATTCTCGAGAATCAGACAGAGACTGCCCAATGGCCGCCTGCTGAAAACGTCCCGAGGCCTGAGCCTGCTTCCCGTGAGGAGGCCAGCTCTGCTTTAACCCTTGTAGAGAGAAGTCAGAGATCCGCTGATCTCTATCCCACGGGATCTACTTTTCTTTTCTGGTAAAAACACCGAAGTTCAAAAAGCAGATCCCTCTACTCCGGTCAAAGCCCAATTGTCCCTCCTAGCCTGCTCAGAGACCTGAGCATGCGAGAGAAACGAGTCCTCCCTACACCCGACTATAAAGAGAGGTGAAGGGAGGACAGCCTCTTTGTTCTTCGTTCGCCCTAGCCATGCTGAACGAGTGGAGATGCCATCAGAGTCCTGATACACACTAAGCGTGGAAAGTTCAGTGACTCCAGGAAAGAGCGCGAGAGCGCTCTGACGATCATCCCCGAAAAAGAGGCAAATTCCAAAAACTGACGTCCAAATTCCTCTAAATTCCTGCGTTCCCATTAAGGTGTACGCGGAAGAGCAAAGACGCCAGCAAAATCCGACCCGGCTTCGGCCAAGAGAACTTCCTATGACAGGAAGAAACAAAAGACGAAGCCTGTGTAGCCGAAGACAGCCGAGGCTGCGCGTGTTCCGGAACTGACCCGTGAAAACCGAGTAGCAGAACCGGAACCCGTGGATACCACTTCCGGTAGGAGATGGCCAGCCAAAACCTGCGGAAGATGGTACCCACATTGAAGGTGACTATCAAACCGGAAGTAGGAAAAACTCCTCCTTCGCGGAACGGAAGTCCGACATCGCTGAATGCAACCAAAGAGGAAGCCAATGTCCCTCCATAAAAAATCTGGAAGTAATCTCCATCGAGGCCTTGAGAGAAGCCGAGAGATTCGACAGAACGTGTCTGGTCTCTGGCTAAAACCTGTATAACAGAATAGCCCAGAGAACTGACACTGACCGAAGTCACAGTTGCCAGTGGAAAGCTACTGAACAGGATAACCGGAAAACCGGAAACCCGTTCAACCGGAAACCGTCCTGTCTCACCCCTCCCATAAGAGGGTAAGACAAAGAGGAGGTAACATCCGAAGCCACCAGAACTGAATAGACAGTAGACGCAACACCCGACCAGTGAAGTGACTACCGTCCCGGCCGAGGCTGAAAGCCTGCATGCCCATAGGCCAGCCGATGTTCCTCACTTCGCTAACAGTGTTAGGAAGAAGAACAATGCATCCGGACAAAGCCGGAAACGCAACAGACAAAACCGCACAATGCGGAAGCAAATGTTGCGTGGACTGAGGACAGAAGACCGAACGCCCGTAGGCTAGTCCGCGGTCAACTCCAGTAGAGACACACAGTGTAATCGCAAAGGAGGACCTATGCTCCCGGTAAACCGGAATGACGACTGTCCGGATGTCCGTAGGACGTATCCTGTTCCTCACTCACTGACCTCCGTATAGGAGCAGCAGGGGGAGGAACGGCAACTCCGGGCGGAGCCGGAAAAGCAACGGACGAAGCCGCATAAACGGAAACGCCTGTTGCGATGACTAAGGCCGAGGCCAGAACGCCCGAAGGCCAGTCAACGGTCAACCCCAGTCATGACCTCTGTGAGTGCACGGGATGGAGGACCTTCGTTTTCGGGAAAACCCGTAAGCGCGACTCCCGAAAACGGAAGCCGCCCTTGCCTATTCACAGCCGTGCACGCAATGCAAACTGGCTTAGAAAGAGCAGAAGATTAAGCAACGGACGAAGCCGCATACAGCGGCAGCGTCTGCTGCGAGGACTGGGGCCGGAAGCCCGGTGGCCCGAAGGCCAGTCCACAGTCGACACCAGCAGGGACCTTCGTGGGTGTGCCAGATTGACCTTCGCTTCCGGGAAAACCCGGAAACGCGACTCCCGCAAGCGGAAGCCGCCCTTGCTCAGTCACGGCCGTACACGCTGTGCGATCAGGCCTAGAAAGAGCAGCATATCCTGACTAGCAGGAAGTTTTGCAGTCGACACCAGCAGGGACCTTCGTGGGTGTGCCAGATTGACCTTCGCCTCCGGGTAAACCCGGAAACGCGACTCCCGCAAGCGGAAGCCGCCATTGCTCAGTCACGGCCGTACACGCTGTGCGATCAGGCCTAGAAAGAGCAGCATATCCTGACTAGCAGGAAGTTTTGCAGTCGACACCAGCAGGGACCTTCGTGGGTGTGCCAGATTGACCTTCGCCTCCGGGTAAACCCGGAAACGCGACTCCCGCAAGCGGAAGCCGCCATTGCTCAGTCATAGCCCTACTCGCTATACGATCGGAACTATGACGAGCAGCATATCCTGACGGGCAGGAAGTTTGCAGGTAGTGAGCCTGCGACCAAGAACTGTTGCTCAAAAGAGAGCGTCCGGTGGCTTCACGAGAGCCAGTGGAGCAGTTCGACTTACCGTCCATGCCCCCCAAGGAGGCAGCAGACGCAGCTGAAGGCCCGCGACCGAAAGCCGTGGCCGACAGGAAGCCAAAGAGCGGCCGTCACCCGCCGCCGGCGGAAGTACAACGCTGGAGACGGCGTGTGAAGCTGCAATCTTCCCTCCCAAACTGCGAAACTCTGGAAAAAGAGAGCAAAACAGTATAGACACCAGAGCGCCGCGCTCCGATGCCAAGAGAGGGAAAGCAAGAAGCAAGACACGTCACAGACGTGCTAAACTGCCCCCCAAATTCATTTGGGGCAGAATAAGTAACGGACAAAGCGGTTATACATGCTTAGTACGAAACAACAACAAATGCCAATGGTCTGAAAGACCAATGACACACACCTAGCCATGTTATCTCACCGTCAGACGCGCTGACGCAGACAACAGGCGGCAAAACAAAGAGTTACTGAAAATTAACAAGTCCAAAACGGACGAAAAATTTAGCAACTACAACAAACTTCCTGTCAAACTAATGACTAAAAAAGGAAGCGCTTACCAACTAACAAAGCAGAAGGCAAGTAAAGAGGTAAAATAAGGATTACCTAACCAAAATATAGGCCGTGCCACATTCGCCGTCAGCTAAGCTGACAAGCAAACATGGAGCCCCAAAATGCGTTACTGAAAAAATTTTTACAAGTCCGCAAAACGGACGAAAAGTCAGCAACTACAACAACATTCTTGTCAAAATAATGACCAAAATGGAAAGAGCTCACCAAACACGTAAAGGCAAGCCGTTAAGACGGGTTAGGCGGCCGGTGGGTGTCCTTACAAACACCAGCACTCAGCCACACACGGAGCCAAAAATTTCGACGACCTCTCTGCTGTAGGCTGAAATGTCGTATGAAGTTACACGTGGTGTTTACAGGGGAAGTGACGTCACGTAACCCGGATGGGAGGTAACTCCCCGGGTAGGTGGTCATTGCCATGCCTGTATTTACACTTTTTGTGTTGGGTTGCTCCCCTTTAAAATTGTTTAAGACGGGTAGCCTTTTCAGACCTTTAGCATGTAAGACTGCGTCAATGCTTTTATGTGATTCGGAGTAAGAATATGTAATTTAATTACACTTACATTTACAGTTTTTTTCACTTATATTTACACAATTTCATCCACTGGCACTGCACCAAGATGTTGAGGAAAGCAAGTGTCCCTGCAGAAGTTTAATTGGCAGATGCCACAGCCGTAGCTCGACTCAACTGCACGCCCAGTTGGGGTCTGTCTCCTCAGGTTCTTGCAGGTGATGCAGGCACGCTTTCTGCCATCAAACTTGATGAGTGTGTGTACTCCAATGTTGGCCTCGTTGACTATCTGTGCCTTTCTCTTGGGTGCAAGCTTTTTCCTCGAAGAAAATCCCCCAATGAGGTGATCCGCAAGATCAAGACGGAAGTCGAGGAGGGCGTAGCGCGTCTTGGGTTTGTCCAACACTGTCTGGTCGTACAGAATGTAGGCATTGTTGATGCAGGCGTCGAACACAAAGCTCATCAAGTATCTCCAGTATTTGTGGCTCTTCTGCACAGTGTTGTAGTAGCCTCGCATTTGGTCTGAGTTGTCAACTCCGCCCATGTGTTGATTGTAGAGCTTGACAACGGATGGGCATGGCACGGCAACTCTGGCTTGCTGAGTCCGGTCCCACCTCAGCACACTGTTGTCTTCGTTGCTGCAGTTGGTAGAGAGGAAGTTGACATCTCTCTTGTCGTGCCAAACTGATGCCAGTGTGTTGTCCTTCTGAAAGACAAGGCTCTGCCCCTTTGTCAGCTTTCGGTGCTGCTTCATGCCTACTGGCAGGCCAACCCGGTTGGATCGGACGGTGGCACACGCGTATGTGCCTTCTGCCAGTAGATCTGTCATCAGCGTCACAGAGGAAAAAAAATTGTCAAAATACAGGTGATGATGCAGTCCAAAGAAAGGGGAAGACAGTCTCATCACCACATCATGGCCCAGACCATGTTGTGTGCCATCAGCTCTCCTCCCCGTGTACACTTCAAACTGGAGAAGATATCCTGTGTTGGATTCGGCGGCACACCACACTTTCATGCCCCATTTGATGGGTTTGATGGGCATATACATGCGTAGTGTGCTTCTTCCCTTGAAAGCCACCATGGCCTCATCAATACTGATGTCACAGTCAGGGGTGTAGTGCTCCAGGAAAGACTGGTTTGCCATGTCTAGCAAATCCCTAACTTTGAAGAGGCGGTCTCTGTTCACATCTGCTGGGTCAGGTAGGTGGTCATTGTCTGCCAGGTGAATGAATTCTTTCAGCTTTTGGTAGCGCTTCAAAGACATCACTTTGTTTACACCTGGCACACCAAGACGATCGTCAGCACATGTCGTCTCTTGGGAGGTTGTGAATCCCCATCAAAATCAAAACACCAAAAAAAGCTTTCACTTCCTCTGCAGTGGTGTCCTCACGCCAATGTGGATCGATGCCGTTTGGTTTGTTGGCGATTTTCTCCCTCGCATACTTGTTTGTCTGAGTGACGATGCTGTCGATCATTGCTGGCTTGAACAGCAGAAAAAAAAAGTCAAGCTGGTTCGGATTATTCCCCAAATCATCGGTTTTGGGGCCAATAACTCATGGACCAAAGGGTGTGATGGCGATTGGCATCGTCACCGAAGCCCATCCAAATTGGTCAGTTGGAGCCGGAGCTTGCTGGTCAAAATCACTGTCTGAATCGCTGTTACGATCGTCCCAGTCGGACAAATCAGAAGTATGCACACTACTGACATCACTGACATCAATGTCCGATTCTGGTGCATTGGGACGAACTGTAATGTCCGCAGGATCGAAACCGACAAAGTGTTCCTCGTTTTCAGATTCGCTAGAACTTTCCATGGCGTGAGTGAAAAAATATCGGCGCAAAAACTTGAATAACACTATCGAATGTTGCTTGATTCAAAGATGGCGGGCACAGACGCGTGGGTTGGCTTTAGCCTGAACTTCCTGCGAGATCTCGCGAGATTTGTACGGAAACTTTGTTCGTGAGAGCTGACGGAAATACACGAGTGATCGCGGACGCTTTGGGGCGTTTTGCCCAAAAGCAGTACGGACGTTTTCGGGCGTTGTGCCAAGTAAAGGGTTAAGAGAATATTTCTCATGGAGAATGATTTACTTAGTCTAAGGCACAAAAACATCAAAATCGCCAAGAATCAAGTTACGCCAAAATTCCACAACGACGATGTGAGTTGTGCAGATTCCTTAATGTACCTTTGTGTACATGACAGAAAGGTGTGCTGGTTGTACATTTTTTCCAGTTGTCAAGAGACCCAAATAACCATTTTACAGGTTTAAGCGTATCAATCAATCAATCAATATGAGGCTTATATCGCGTGTATTCCGTGGGTACAGTTCTAAGCGCAGGGATTTATTTATTGTTTTTATTTTTATGCAATTTATATCGCGCACATATTCAAGGCGCAGGGATTTATTTATGCCGTGTGAGATGGAATTTTTTTACACAATACATCACGCATTCACATCGGCCAGCAGATCGCAGCCATTTCGGCGCATATCCTACTTTTCACGGCCTATTATTCCAAGTCACACGGGTATTTTGGTGGACATTTTTATCTATGCCTATACAATTTTGCCAGGAAAGACCCTTTTGTCAATCGTGGGATCTTTAACGTGCACACTCCAATGTAGTGTACACGAAGGGACCTCGGTTTTTCGTCTCATCCGAAAGACTAGCACTTGAACCCACCACCTAGGTTAGGAAAGGGGGGAGAAACTTGCTAATGCCCTGACCCAGGGTCGAACTCGCAACCTCTCGCAAGTGCGTTACCACTCGGCCACCCAGTAGACACATGCAATCCTGTTGATTCATTTTTTTTCACCAGAAGCATGATTAAAACTTGATAATACCCATTGACTGATTCAGGTAGCCACTTGTCTGCAATTCTTTTACCGGACCTTGGCATAATTTTGGCTGTACTGCTTCACACTGATGTACACTTCAGATTTGTCTAAAACTGATGTTATCATGAACAGACCTGATTCTATCTGTGGTGCGACGATCTGAACTTGTTGCTGTGGGCGACCAGTCACAGAGGCTGCTGGGATAGACGACTGCTGCTGAAGACCCGATGTGCTGGGTTGCTCTGGTGACACAAAAATACACAGCTTAGATAACATGAACAATTTAACATTAACATGCTTCCATTTGAAACTTCGAGGTCGTCATCGTGGACTGACGGCTGACCAAAGCTAATTGAAGCCCGACGGAGCAAAGCGACGGAGGGCTTCAATTAGGCTTTGGTCGGGCGTCAATCCACGATGATGACCTCGAAGTTTCAAATGGAAGCATGTTAATGTTATTGTAATTCAATCTGACAACGATCTCTTTCCCGCTTTCATGCGGTCGTAAACAGACACTACTTTCAGTCAACCTACCTGCAAGGGTCAAGTCCTAAGAAATATGTCTCTGTATTCCTATCGTATCACTCTGCTCCTGTTTGTTTTTTTCTTTCACATACATTTTCCCTTCTATTTTGACGGGTTTATGGACAGTAAACTCTAAAACAAATTCTTTTCATCACAAAAGCGATCTTTGGAATTGACTGACGTAGTCCGGAAGAATTCATGCATCAACTTACGTCACGTATTCGACGTCATCACTTCGCATACCTTATGGTCTCTGTATTTCGTTGGCCTTCATATTTCCTACTTGTAAAATTACCCTCAAAGCTAACCGAGACTAGTTGAGGTTGTATCAATGCGCCTCGCCAACAGGTAGCCAATGGCTTTTTTAGCGTGTTGACATCGACAATTAATGACCTTCTCAGAAGCAGCATGCTTTTCGCAAGCAATACACAACATGATGTTTTTTTTCCCCCGATCATAATAGTTTAGCTGCGTCGACAATTCTGATTGGTTAAAATCGCGTCAATGGAAAATCCTCATAACCCCGAAATGCGGTTCTGGTCATTCTGATTGGTTCATGGTCACTAAAGAGAATTTCCCGATCAGCTCAAACTGGAGATCACATCTAATTTTAGCAGTCGTAGACGACAACGTGCTTCACAACAGACAATCGTCGCTCGGAAAATGATAATACCACAGAACCAAAATTTTCACTCGCCAAGTGGGCGATTATTATAAGACTTTCTACTCGCCCACTCATTTCTGGTCGCCTGTGGCGAGTGGGCGACCAATCTTGCTCATGCCTGGCTTCATTTCTGGTTAAATAAATACAGACTTCAATTGCTCAGGATTCAATTACTTTCTTCAAGATATAAGGAGATGGTGGGGGTAGGGGATGGGAGGAGAAAGGGAGAACCAGCAATGGCAAAGCTAAACTGATTACACTTTAACCTACAATCTGTTCTCTTTTGGATCCATTGTGCATTTCTCAATCACGCATCAACACATGCTGACAAACAACAGAGAGTGATGCATTCTGAGACTTCAGGTTTGACAGAAGACGTACAGAGGAATGAAATGGGAGACAATATATGTGTTACTTGTGTCTTTGACCAAAATGTGATATTTTACACAGATCAAGACAGTTACTGTTCCTCCGAGACCACGCCAGCGGTCGACGTGAACAATGGCTGTCTCGATCTGTGTGAAATGTCATATTTTGGTCAAAAATACAAATAACATTCATGTATCAATGGAGAATTCCTTTTATTTTTTACGATTGAACGCACATGCACTCTTTTGTAGTCTCAGCTAGCCGCCTACATATGATATTTTGTCGGACTCACATGGCTCAAACAAGGAAAATCCAGTGTTCAATTGATACATAAGAGAAAAAGAGGATTCCTCAACCTACCGTCTTGCTGAGGCTCCGGCTGTACCGCAGTGGTGGGCATGACAGTGACAATGGGAGGGGTGGAGGAGGTGGAGGGGTAGGGGGGCAAGCCGGCACTGCTGGTGTTGGCCGAAGCGATGGCCATTGGTCGAATGCTGGCGGTGGCCTTGGCCTGAGAGGATGTGTGCTGCATGGCTGCTGCCGCTGCCGCAGTGGCTACTGGCTTGACGCTGGCCATTTTGGGGGTCTCTGTCGAGGTGGGGCTGAAACCAAACATACAGATTACAACTCGGATCTTGTCAGAAGAAACGATTCAGAAAAGAAGGAGAAAACTGACGTTAGCTTTAATCTTAACTATGACTGCTATCCTGATTAGATACACACTGTAACAATCAGAAGCAGTCTCCACAATCAGAGGGAAAAGATCCATCTTACAACACTGTCCACTTTAGCAACACCTACATACAACTCAAATACCAATGAAAGGGGATGTTCAAAAGAACTTTTTGAAGGCTTTTAAAGTATACATTTTAACACTCAAAGACAAGAAGCCTGAAAATGCTGGTGTTCCCTGTACTGACCTGGTTCCAGAGGCGGCAGGCTGGCGTGGCATGGGTTGAGCTGGCTGGGCGGGTGAGGACTTGGGCAGCATCTCTACCTGACGCTGCAGTTGCTGAACCTGTCGACAACAGCTCATGTGTGACCGTAAGCTTTGGCAAAATTCCCTTCACATCAACAGCCACAATTCTAACACTTTGCAAACATTAGGAACACCGTTAGATCCATGACAATTACAAAATCCTGCTTACATTTATGAGACTTAACTCAATCTATCTACCCTCTCTGAAACTGCATTGAAATAAAGAAATACTGACAAAAAATACTGTGAGAAAAAACAAAAATACATATAATCTACCACACCACACATGTTTGAAGTCAGTGACAGTACAATCATTACCTTGCTGTGCAGTTCAGCGTTCTCTACAGCAAGTCTCTCCTGTTCTGCTGCCTGACCTCCGGTCAACGACTCTGACCCCCGCCTGGCCTCCTCAAGGTCACGCTGTAGCTGTGCCATCTGCAACCTGACCGCGGCTACTTCTTGGCCACTCTCTTCTGTTAATGGTAGGTGAAGAAAAACAAACACAAATAGTAATCAACGTGAATGTACACAGTAGGAATATTGCAAGACTTTGTGATTTTCCTCTGTTTTGATACTGTTTTTATCTTATTTAAATTCTGACATCCTGAAACCTCATTTCCATCACTGCTTATTTTTGTGCCTGATGAATAGTTCTTTCTTTCTTTATTTGGTGTTTAACGTCGTTTTCAACCACAAAGGTTATATCGCGACGAGGGAAAGGTGGGAGATGGGATAGGGGAAAGGGGGAGATGGGATAGAGCCACTTGTTAAGTGTTTCTTGTTCACAAAAGCACTAATCAAAAAATTGCTCCAGGGGCTTGCAACGTAGTACAATATATGACCTTACTGGGAGAATGCAAGTTTCCAGTACAAAGGACTAAACATTTCTTACATACTGCTTGACTAAAATCTTTACAAACATTGACTATATTCTATACAAGAACCACTTAACAAGGGTAATAAGTGAAGAATTTTATGGGTGAGAAAAGGAAAGTAAAAGGACTTTGGGGAGGCAGAAATAGAGAAGAAACAAGAAAAAGATCCTAATTAGGTTCACGGCATCAAGAGTGATGCGACCTTCTCTCAGAAGTTAGTAGAGAAGGCTCCCCCATCCCCCACCCGGGGGACGCGCCTCTACGCCAATTAGGGGGCGCGAGGTGATGAATAGTTAATAACATGTCTACACACAAAAACTCTACTGCAAACAAAGGGATGCTCCCTGTCAAATACTTTCATTAGTGACTTCAACCACAGGAGTGAGAAAATGTAATTCACCATACCCCTCACGACAGCCATCTGAATGCAACAATACTTTCGCTCGACCAAAAGGTACAAAAGACATTGGGAGTCTTTGTCTTTGTGTAATTTGTCAAGAGCTACAGCTACATATACAACTGTGACAAATTTGGGCAAACATCTAAACGGAATAAAAAAAACTACAACACAACATTGACCTGTCAGTTCACACACAGTGGAACCCCCCCTTTTAAGACTTTTAAGACTTCTTCCTTTTTACATTTAGTCAAGTTTTGACTAAATGTTTTAACATTGAGGGGGAATCGAGACGAGGGTCGTGGTGTATGTGTGTGTGTGTGTGTGTGTGTGTGTGTGTGTGTGTCTGTGTGTGTGTGTGTGTGTAGAGCGATTCAGACTAAACTACTGGACCGATCTTTATGAAATTTGACATGAGAGTTCCTGGGAATGATATCCCCGGACGTTTTTTTCATTTTTTCGATAAATACCTTTGATGACGTCATATCCGGCTTTTTGTAAAAGTTGAGGCGGCACTGTCACACACTCATTTTTCAATCAAATTGATTGAAAATTTGGCAAAGCAATCTTCGACAAAGGCCGGATTTTGGTATTGCATTTCAGCTTGGTGGCTTAAAAACTAATGAATGAGTTTGGTCATTAAAAATCGAAAACTTGTAATTAAAATTTGTTTTTTATTAAACGATCCAAAAACAATTTCATCTTATTCTTCGTCCTTTTCTGATTCAAAAAACAAATACATATGTTATATTTGGATTACAAACAAGCTCTACAAATTAAAAATATGAAAATTATGATTACAATTAATATTCCGAAATCGATTTAAAAACAATTTCATCTTATTCCTTGTCGGTCCCTGATTCCAAAAACATATAGATATGATATGTTTGGATTAAAAAGAAACTCAGAAAGCTAAAAAGAATAGACATACAGAAAAGCGTGTTATCCTGCTCAGCGCGACCACTACCGCACTATTCTGCATGGCTTGTCGATTTCACTGCCTTTGCCACGAGCGGTGGACTGACGAAACTATGAGTATGTGGTCATGGTAAAAAAAGCAGTGCGTTCAGTTTCATTCTGTGAGTTTGATAGCTTGACTAAATGTTATTTCGCCTTACGCGACTTGTTGAGACCTTCCTTTCTCAGATGTTCTGTTATTACCTCTGTAAATGTACCTCCATTTTTAGACACGATTTTCTCAGATTTTTGAAGGTCGTAAAAGGGGGGCTCCTTTGAACACACACATTCGTATGAACCCACCTCTGGACACTTGGCCGGCACCTGGGGCAGCTCTCTTTATTTCGGTGTTTTCGGCAGTGAGGCGGTCAATCTGTTCTTTCTGCTGAGTGATCTTGGTGCGTGCACTTTGCAGCACGCTGCGGGTCTGGGTCTGCTTCCTCTCAAACTCTGCACTCTCCGCCTGCAGTTTGCTACACTCTCCTTGCAGTCTGGAACTCTCTGCTTGCTGCTTCTGCAGGTTCTCCTGGTGGGCGGATAACTCCTGTCAAATGGCAGACAGCGTTGAGGTTTATTTGTTGGTTTATTTGCTATCTTTTGAAGATCTCTCCTTCTTGAGAAAAAAAGGATGCAATCTGGGATAAGGACTTTACTCTCCTAACAACAGCCTCTTGAGGTTAAAAAAAAAAAAAAAAAAAAAAAAGAAACGCAATTTTGATTGGAGCATTTGCTTTGTGATATGCAGCTTCAAAGAAAAATGATTTTTGAGAAGACTACATAAACCTGGTACCGACTAAAAGCTTTAAGGCTTAACAATTCTTTAACACCTGTCTTAAAACATTGCTAAAACAATACCACATGCCCAGACAGTCCAGAACAAACAATGTCAAATTATAAAAATACCCTGATACTCAACCTACCTACAATAAATAAACTTATCACCTTCTGGTGAGTTGTACCATTTGGCTGCTTCTAAGTCTTCCTACAATCCCACCATTCACACAGTCACATTCCATCTTCAGTACCACACAAAAACACACCTGCTGGATCTTCTGCACCTGCTCCTTCAGGCTGTTGACCTCCGTGTCCTTTTGCGTGACCTGGGCCCTGACCTCATCTCGCTCCCGCTCAATGGCTGCCAGCTTGTCCGTCAGTTGTTTGTTGACCTGTTCCGCTGCGGCGGCGGCCGTGGATTGTTGGGTCTGCTGACCAGCAGAGGCGGCTTTAAGGTGGTCAAGCTCCTTCTGTGTGGCTTCCGACTGCTCCTTGTATTTGCGGCCAATCTTCTTCAGCTGTTGATGAGAGGAGTGAGGAATTTAAATGTTTGGTGACGAAGAAGGTTATTTACCAATAGAAGTAAGCGCTTTCATTATAGACAAACAAGAAGATAAATGAGGATGAAAGTCGCCTGTTCATTCAATGCTCTTGTTCTTATTGAGATACCAGGAGATCGAGTCCTTACAGCTCTTACTTACTGTTGCTGTCCGTGTTTACAGAACTTGCTACCCCTCATTACTTGATTCACCTTCAATAACAGTAGTACAGTGGAACCTCTCTCTTAAGACCTTCCATTATAAGACTCCCTTGACTTCTTCTTCTGCGTTCGTGGGCTGAAACTCCCACGTACACTCGTGTTTTTTGCACGAGTGGAATTTTACGTGTATGACCGTTTTTACCCCGCCATTAAGGCAGCCATACGCCGCTTTCGGAGGAAGCATGCTGGATATTTTCGTGTTTCTATAACCCACTGAACTCTGACATGGATTACAGGATCTTTTCCGTTGCGCACTTGGTCTTGTGCTTGCGTGTGCACACGAAGGGGGATAAGCCACTAGCAGGTCTGCACATAAGTGGACCTGGGAGATCGGAAAAATCTCCACACTTAACCCACCAGGCGGCAGCGATCGGGATTCGAACTCACGACCTCCCGATAAGTCCTCCTTGTCTCAGACATTTTTCTTCATAGTGACACTAGATTTACCTCCATTATAAGACTCCCTTGACTATAAGTCCTCCTTTTCTCAGACATTTTTCTTCATAGTGACACTAGATTTACCTCAATTATAAGACTCCCTCTACTATGAGACCTCATTGTTACAGACGTTTTCTTCATAATGTCTCTAAAGTTACCTGCATTATAAGACTCCCTCTCTTTAAAGACTTTAATTTGTCAGAATTTAGGAAGCCTTAAAACAGAGGTAGCACTGTAGTAGACACAATACACTTTTTACCTGGTTGATGGTTGTGTTCTTTTTCTCCCCTTCTTTCTGTTCTTCATCCAGCAGTCTCTTTGCCTCCTGTAGCTCCTCACTGCAAACAGTACACTCTCTTCAACTCTATGCAGTCTCCAAGCAAAACATTGTGAGAATGGCATGTTTCTTAAAGCATCACACACACACATGCACACACACTTTCTCTCTCTTTAACACAGTGTGGCAGAAAGAGTTGTCTTTGGCTTGAATGTACAAATGATCAAATATACAAAGGGAAAGTAATATAAAACCTACGTCTGCTTGCTCATTTCCTGCCTCTGAGTGTTCAAATCAGACCTGCAAAAGAAAATAGGGACGATTCAGAATATAAATCCAGTTTTATTTCATCAATACCATAAGAATAATACAGCTTCTTCATTTTTATGCCAAATCTCACGTTAAAACAAATGTTGAACTTTTAATTCTGTCAGAAAAATCCAATAAATTCAATTTTGCTCAAGAAAAATGTGCAAACATTGGTACAGGAGTACAAAGGATCTGTTACAAATCAAAACAAAGAGCTCTTTTATGGATCACAATGAATTGTGTTGATGTCGGTCTGTATTTCTATGGTATCCAAACACCCTGAACGTTGTGCTACAGGAATGCTGAATGAAAACAAACTCACTCTCTGCTTGCAACAAGAGAGTTAATTCTGGACAGTTCAGCCCTGGAACAGAACAAAATGAAATTCAAACTCTGTTACCAATTATATGAAAGTGACATGTTTGTTTACCATCCAGATAAAAACTTAGACATATAATTTCCTAAAAATGAGAGCCAAAATAAATCCCAACCATCCTATCTATATCAGCAATCAGAACAGAAACATTTTTACAATGCAAACACCGCTATGAAAATGATATCGTCTAAATACCCCAGCTCATAAGCCCGTCTTTTCTAACAAAGTTATGTTTAATTTTTACTTTAAACATCCTTTTACAGGATCAGGTAAAACTGGCAATACACATGAAATCATAATGCATTTGTGCTCACAAATTTTTTCAAACATGCAAACTTACTTGACTCTGAAAAGTTCTTCTTTGGTCTGTGCAAGTTGTTTTCTGATCTGCTCCTTCTCTTGCCTGTAACAGAATTTACCTTCTCTTGAAAACACTGCTGCGATAAACAGTAACATGAGCAGATAATCATTAAATAACGATATGTCACATTCCTCATAAGAGGAACAACATGAATACCACCTATATTTAGATATGATTGATCAAACAGACAACTTGTAAGGGAGCACCAACAGTCACAGACGCACACTCACGCATGCAAGCACACACACACTTTCCGCGGTCTGCCCACTATCAGAGCTCTTTCTCTCTTTCAGCGAAAACAAAAACATAACGCCACTGAGCTCAAGTTTTAAATGCCTGATACACACACACACACACTTTTCCCAGTCTGCCAACTATCAGAGCTCGAAAACAAAAAAACAGCGCCTCTGAGCTCAAATTTAAAATGCCCAACAGCCTGCAAGCCAAACATTTCTTTCTGCTTTATTTTTTTTTTTCAAGCGTTCATCATAAACATGACTTTGTATTTGTTTACTGATTCGTTGATTTTTTGTAAGGCGCTTAGAACTATGGTAGGATTTGCGTCATATATACCCTTATTATTACTATTATTTTGATGGTGTAATGGTGTGGTTTGTACAAACATGAGTTTGCGATGTTCCTCAGGGTCAGTCTTGTTGCTCTGCTCCACCAGGTGATGCGTGCGTGACTTCCATCGCTCCATCTCCGCCATCAGCGTCTTCTTCTCCACCTCCAGCACCTCCTTCTGGGCCGCCAGTTCTCGCGTCGACGCCTGCAGGGGGCTGATCTCTTCCTCCAGTTTCCTCACCTGGTGTTTTGTCAAAGTGGAGATGATGCTTAAAATTGTCTTATTTGGAAATCAGTTTTTAGTCCAGCAACTTCAGTTACTATTTTTTATTATTTGCAGCCAGAAAAAAACCAATGTTATGTTAAATTTATAACCTGAGAATAATAATTCATGTCCAGTGAGTATTAAGAACCATGGGATCCCCCTGTTTCAGCATCCATCTATTGTAGCGAAGACTTCAGCTCCTCCCACTAAATCCTTGACTTAAAAGTATTTTTGGTTGTCTGTCAACGAAACTGGAGTACAGATATTGCAGTAATAAAAAGAACACTCCGAAAGAATGAAAGCTTGGCTGGGTATGTCACCTCTTGAAGTGAACACTACACCCAGTGATTTGAAATGATCGATCAGCATTTGTGAAATGGGCACTTCTCTACAAGCAGAATTTCTGGCTTACACACACACATTTTGGGATTTCAAGTGAGTACAATAGCACAAGTCCACATTGAAGACACCCCTGTATACCTTTGCCTCCAACTCCTGCAGCTGTGCCTGCATCCTGTTGTTGTCCTCCCTCAGCATCTTGTTGCTCTCCTGCAGCAGATTCACTGTCTCCACCTTGCTCATCAGCTCCATGTGCTGAGACATGGTCTGAACACTCGCCTGCAAGTACAAAACAGTTGATGATCAATTTTCTGATGTTCCTTTTAATTACAGTGGAACCCCCCTCTTAATATCTGAGAATATCAGGTTTTAAGAAGAAGGAAGTCTTAAATTGCTAGGCTGGTAAGGCTAGTGTGAGCAGGTAAAAAGAAGACACATGAATGGTTTGTTTGAGCTATAGAGAGAAGTGGGAATATTAGATAAATGAGTTAGAGTGCTGTTTAGGGGGCCCGGTAGCTCAGTTGGTAGAGCACTGGACTTGTGATCGAAAGGTCGCAGGTTCGAATTCGGGCCGGGACGGACACGGGTCAACTTTATGTGCAGACCCAGAGACGGAAGCCATGTCCCACCCCCGTGTCATCACAATGGCACGTAAAAGACCTTGGTCATTCTGCCATAAGTGCAGGTGGCTGAATACACCTAAACACGCACACTTGGGTAGCGCGACTCCGTTGCTGCTAGCTTTCCACTGGGAGGAAGCGACCCGAATTTCCCAGCGATGGGACAATAAAGTAATGAAAATGAAAAATGAAAAATGTTTAGAGATTTGATAAACAAAGGGAAGTAAGCGCTCTAAATGCACACAACATGTGTAATAGAGTAAGTGAGAGTTATTCGGAAGCAGTCTCTTGGCACCTGAGAGAATAACAAGCATTGAAACGAACAAGCAACTTTCATCCTCATATTTCAATTTCAGCTTGTTCAGTTCAATGCTCGTTATTCTCTCAGGTGCCAGCAGACTGCTTCCAAATAACTCTCACTTACTCTATTACACATGTGGTATGCATTTAGAGCACTTATATTGAGAGAAGCGAACACACACCTGGTTTTGTTGTCTCTCCTCGCTGAGTGACTGTTTGGTTTCCTCCAGCTGCCTCTCCAGCAATGTCAACCGCTGTTGGGAACGCGAAGATGAAGATTCCGCCACTTCCAGTTTGGTCTCTGCTATCTCCTTCTCTCTTTTCAAAAACCTGAAGCAACACAACATCAATTATCAGCATCCAACTTTAACGCTCATGAAAAATACTAGCTGTGTATAGTGACAGTATTTTACATATTTCAAAAAGTTAATTTCTGTAAAACACTTAAGTATTTAAAAACACAAAAACACATATTCACACATGGAGAATAACTTCAGCTAATGCAAAGGAAGGCATCACAGATCTGTGTTTGTTCCCAGGCAGCCTTTCCTAAAATAAAGAGTAAAACAACACCAGCACTTTTACCTCACACAGTCCTCTCTTTCCCCTCCTCTCCCCCTCAAATATACCTACATGATGATGTAACAAGAAGAGCAAACGCTCGATCGAGTCACTTTCGCAGTTCTGAATATTATATGAGGCATCAGATGGACAGGAAGAAATTGCTATTCACAACACAATGAGTCACGTTCACATAAAATTTGAGCCCGGTCACTTTTATAGTTTCCGAGAAAAGCCCAACGTTAAGTTGTGTGTTGCCGAACAGAAAAGGCTAGTTATCTCCCTTGTTTTTCTGATAACGTTCGTAAAAGGCTACAGATGTAAATACTTTGATGTAAAGAATAATCCTACAAAGTTTCAATCACATCCGATGAACTTTGTCAAAGATATAAAATGTCTAATTTTTCCTTTGACGCTGACCTGTGACCTTGAAAAAGGTCAAAGGTCAACGAAACCATCGTTAAAGTGTAGAGGTCATTGGAGGTCACGACTAAACAAAATATGAGCCCGATCGCTTTGATAGTTTCCGAGAAAAGTCCAACGTTAAGGTGGTGTCTACGGCCGGCCGGACAGACTAACACTGACCGATTACATAGTCACTTTTTCTCAAGTGACTCAATAAAACTGTATCCTTAACTTTATTCAAAAACTCACAACACACACAGAATAAAAAAAACCCACAACACAACACACACAGTTCTGTAATTTAGGGAGACAAATACAAGATGCGCCTATTTACTTGACGACTTCCAGAAGTTGCTCGCTGCTCTTCCCAGCTTCCTCGCTCAGAGACAGGTTGAGTGGATTGTCGGACGCCTTTTGTTGCAGCGAGATCGCTTGGTTGCTCAGCTGAAAAAATATGATAGCAGTTGGTACTTTCAATTATGAAGGTTCTTTCTTGACAGTGGTTTTTCAAAGTGTGGTGCTTGTCATTGGATTAAAACGTTTTTACATAATAAAATCTCAATCCACCATAACTTTCATCCTGATTAAGAAACCACTCCAGATAACCAAAAGAGTCAATGCCTACATGTTCACAAAACTTCACACTTCAATCTGCAAATCTACATAGTTCAAACTTTGAATTGCAAGCAGGTTACCGTTAATTTATGAGTGGTATCTCACTGTCCAATGTGAGGAAACAAGATGCTGTTTGTATGACATTTGCACCAATAATACAACCTGAAGTATGAAGCTATAGGCCAAAAGACAAAGGCAAAGAGGGTTATCATGCTAACACCACCATGCAGAGCTACCCATCAGACACCCAGATCACTACGCATACTGACCGTTTCCATCTGTGTGTGGAGTGTGGCGTTCTGTTTCTCCAGTTCAGCGCTTCGTGTCTCCATCTGCTTGCACTCCTCACGCAGCACTCTTTCTTGTTCTTGCCACGAGGTCTGTGTAACATGGAAAATTGTTATCAATTGATGCAATAGCTTAACATTTAAACAATCTAGCACAAAAAACTTCTTTTTTTTTCAATTTCAGTGTAGCTTATTTTCTCTTTGATTTTATGCAAATAAAAGACTTCATCTAAGAGACCAAACTGTCCGAGTGGTGATCAGCTAAAAGAAGCTTTGGCCATATGTTTCACGGTCTTTTTTTCTTTTTTAAATCAAAAACAGCGCTTTTGTTTAAGTTTTATACATCCTTGTCACAAGTTGCACATGGCGTAGTAGAAATAATATGACCCGAAGGAATCCTACTTTAAACAAATGTGTACACACTACAAGGACTGAATCACATGTTTACAGGAACACAAACTTGACATTTTAAATTATCTTCATCACACCTCACACACAGACATTCCAAAGCACTCAGTTCAACGTTTGTCAGAGACATGTGCACAGGAGCACGTGTTTCCGACACTCCCCTCGTTAGTGATTGGCCTCTGTTTGGCAGAGGTTTTGCAAGAAAAGGTCACTCTCCAACAACACATACAAACCTGACAGTTATTTTCGGAAATTCATCTATTTTGACATCAAGCCCTTTCCAGCTTACCTGTGCGTTGAGGAATTTCTGCTGTTCTCCTTGGAGCTGTGATTGCAGCTTGGCCAGGTCGTCGTTGTGACTCTCCAGCTGTTTCTTCAGGGCCGTCAGAGCCTCCACGTCAGCTGCATGCAGCATCAGCTCCCTCTGGTACTTGTCTTGGGCCTGAAACCACAGGGATTTCATTTTTATTTTTTTCTCCATCATTTTGCATCTCTGGGATATTCAGGTCACTTACCCACTTCCTGTTACTTCACTGCACACACAGAACACTTCTTGTAGCCAACTCCCAGGATAGCTTGTGCGTGGTTTTTTGTTTTCCTTTTTACATTTAGTCAAGTTTTGACTAAATGTTTTAACATAGAGGGGGGAATCGAGACGAGGGTTGTGGTGTATGTGTGTGTGTCTGTGTGTGTGTGTGTGTGTGTGTGTGTCTGTGTGTGTGTGTAGAGCGATTCAGACTAAACTACTGGACCGATCTTTATGAAATTTGACATGAGAGTTCCTGGGTATGAAATCCCCGAACGTTTTTTTCATTTTTTTGATAAATGTCTTTGATGACGTCATATCCGGCTTTTCGTGAAAGTTGAGGCGGCACTGTCACGCCCTCATTTTTCAACCAAATTGGTTCAAATTTTGGTCAAGTAATCTTCGACGAAGCCCGGGGTTCGGTATTGCATTTCAGCTTGGTGGCTTAAAAATTAATTAATGACTTTGGTCATTAAAAATCTGAAAATTGTAAAAAAAAATAAAAATGTATAAAACGCTCCAAATTTACGTTTATCTTATTTTCCATCATTTGCTGATTCCAAAAACATATAAATATGTTATATTCGGATTAAAAACAAGCTCTGAAAATTAAATATATAAAAATTATTATCAAAATTAAATTGTCCAAATCAATTTAAAAACACTTTCATCTTATTCCTTGTCGGTTCCTGATTCCAAAAACATATAGATATGATATGTTTGGATTAAAAACACGCTCAGAAAGTTAAAACAAAGAGAGGTACAGAAAAGCGTGCTATCCTTCTTAGCGCAACTACTACCCCGCTCTTCTTGTCAATTTCACTGCCTTTGCCATGAGCGGTGGCCTGACGATACTACGAGTAAAATGGCGTTGCGTTCAGTTTCATTCTGTGAGTTCGACAGCTACTTGACTAAATATTGTATTTTCGCCTTACGCGACTTGTTACATTTAGTCAAGTTTTGACTAAATGTTTTAACATAGAGGGGGGAATCGAGACGAGGGTTGTGGTGTATGTGTGTGTGTCTGTGTAGAGCGATTCAGAGAAAACTACTGGACCGATCTTCATGAAACTTGACATGAGAGATCCTGAGTATGGTATCTCCAGACCTTTTTTTTCATTTTTTTGATAAATGTCTTTGATGACGTCATATCCGGCTTTTCGTGAAAGTTGAGGCGGCACTGTCACGCTCTCATTTTTCAACCAAATTGGTTGAAATTTTGGTCAAGTAATCTTCGACGAAGCCCGGACTTTGGTATTACATTTCAGCTTGGAGGCTAACATTTAATTAATGAGTTTGCTCATTAAAGTTGTCATTAAAATCGATTTTTCGCAAACAGATTTAAAATTGATTGCATCATATTCTTCATCACATTCTGAATCTAAAAATATATACATATGTCATGTTTACTCTTAAAATGTGATCACAATTAACGAAAATAGATTAATTAGTCTTACGATTAAAATTTAAGAAATCGATCCAAAAATGATTTCATCTTATTCTTTATCATTTCCTGATTCCAAAAACATATAGATATGATAGGTTGTATTCAAAACAAGCTCAGAAAGTTAACAAGAATACAGAAAAGCGCGCTTTCCTGCTTAGCACAATACGCCACCGCGCTAATCTGGCGTGTCAATATCACTACGTTTTGCACGTGGAAGGTGAGCGATTTCCTTCACGCGGGGATTGACGAAGCTGTACTGTCTTGGTGAAAAAATACAGTGCGTTCAGTTTCATTCCGTGTGTTCGACAGCTTGACTAAATGTAGTAATTTCGCCTTACGCGACTTGTTTTCCTTTTCATCACTTTATTGTCCCATTGCTGGGATATTCGGGTCACTTCACATCATTTTTCAGAAATGGTTTACCTCAGAAGCCAGTTGTACTTGTTCCTGCAGGGCTTGCTGTGCCTTGGTCTGATCGGCAACCGCTGTTTCTCGCATCTGCATGGCCTCCTGCAGCTCATGACGCAGTGACGCTAACTGCTTTCTCAGATCATTGTTCTGCAAAGTGAGGAGCAGCAACACTGCATTAGTAACCCTCTCAATTTCACATTCTCTAGCACGAAAAACAATGGCACAATACTGCAGAAACAAGTCAATTTTACATTCTCCAATGCAGAATCAAGTCAAATTTACATTCTTCAATGCAGAATCAAGTCAAATTTACATTCTTCAATGCAGAATCAAGTCAAATTTACATTCTTCAATGCAGAATCAAGTTAATTCACATTCTCCAATGCAGAATCAAGTCAATTTTACATTCTCCAAAGTGAGAAACTATAATTGACTTAGTATCAAGGCTAGATGTTATCATAACAGAAGAATTACAATCGAAACACCCCC
Organism: Littorina saxatilis; assembly: GCF_037325665.1. Taxonomy (NCBI): domain Eukaryota; kingdom Metazoa; phylum Mollusca; class Gastropoda; order Littorinimorpha; family Littorinidae; genus Littorina; species Littorina saxatilis. Next base: position 32,346,811 of record NC_090249.1, read on the forward strand.
TTGGACATAAAATTCTGAACAATTAGGATCCTAGGTGCAAGAAGAAGGTAACAGATATATAAAAATCAAGGTACAAATCTCATGATACATAAAGGATTTTATTCCCTAGTTGGCTACAAGCTATGAAGTTACTCCAATCTGCCTGCCCGCATGAGAGTGGATGTGCACACACATGTACAGCGTGTGCGCCAAAAGAAGTGAGTGTACATACCAGGTTGTGGCTGTCCTCAGTGATGCGGATGTTCTCATTCAGAAGCTCCTGGTGGTCTTTCTCCAGCTCTTCAACGCGCTTCTCAAGGGCTGCCTTGGCTGGTGAACACAGTTTGCGAGTCAATTAAACATTTATCAATTGACTTCCAATCAGCAAATAGACATTTTGCGGTAATAACTACGACAGGTTTTGAAGGGCTATGGAAGAGTTGTCAGCTACAAAAGCTGAGGCAAGCTGGCATATTTCAAAACATCTTCTATACTAAGAAGCATAGTTCAGGCTAGGTGTCTGTCAATGGTTTTCAAAACATCCAATCATTGTGAGAGGAAGTCCGTCAGCTGACCCAACCAAGAGCGGAATAGGCTGATCCACTGTCATTCAAAACAATCTGTTGATTTCATGATGAATTTGTCAAATGGCATATTCTCTCGCTGATTCAAGCCTAATCAGTGGAGAATCTATTACTTCTGATGCAAAACAGCTAAACACAGTTGGCAATCGAAAGGAAACTGCTCGGTCAAGTCTTCATAAAATCAAATCAGGTGTAGCTTTTATCTGGTGAGTATGGCAGACCAAAGTTGTTTGTGATAACTTACCATTTTGTGCCTCAATCATCTTGGTCTCACAAGTCTCCTGGAACTCTTTGCTCGTCTGGAACAAAAATCAGACGGGCTCATTTCCATTGTATCACTTTGCATGATCACAAGAGAGAAAAGGTCATGAGAGGAGAGAAAAGTATCGGGTGAGTGACCTGATTTGAAAATAGTACAGAAAATGAAGTTTCTTAGAGCTGCTGTCAAAAGGGAAGTAAATTCTAAGAAAAGGGGCACAGACAGGGAAAGAGCAAGCAAGAGATACTGAAAGACAGCCTGTGTAGGACTAGGAGGAAGGAAGACAGAAACAGTGCTTACCTGGTTAGACTGTACAGGGAAAGAGCAAGCAAGAGATACTGAAAGTCAGCCTGTGGGTGGGAGAAAGACAGAGACAGTGCTTACCTGGTTAGACTGTCTCAGGTTCTGTTCCACACCCTCTGCGATGGACTTGTACTGGTCAGCCTGTTGTTTGGATGCCTTCAGCTGAGTTTGCAGATCTGGATAATAACCACAGCAAAACTGCATTAAACTTGTCTCTCTGTCAAAATATTTTTAAGGTAAACTCATGAATTTGTGATTAACAGTCAGTACACCACTTGAGACTAAACTCCCTCTTTCTTCACTCATAAAAAAGTGATCTGTATCTCTCACTTGTGTGAATTCAAAACAGACGTTCGAGTTCTTTTTTCAGTCCATATCATGTGTACAGGAAGAGAGAAAGATATAAAATAAATTACAAAACTCACTCTTCATGTGCTCCTTCATCTGGGCTATTTCAGCTCTCAGATCCTTCATTTCTTCATCAGCTGGCATGCCTGACAGAGAAAGTAACAAAATGTAATGAATTTGACACATGATATTACAAAATAAATTCAAATCTTTGCTATATCATGACACTGTCCAGTATAGCTAGTCAGCCAAGAAAATAGCATTGGAAAACAATACTCAGCAGCACGCTCCCATGTTACATCCCCCATTCCCTACCAAATGGAAACTACAGTTTCAATAAATTTAACACACGCGACAGCACCACAAACCCAAAATACACACGCTGATTTGTCTACACTGAGAGAGTTTCCAGCATTGCGGTTCAGCGTTGAAAACAGAATGACGAAGACAGTAGTGCCCCTGTGGCAATAGTACGTCCCCAGAGACAGTGAAAGACTTCCTGCAAATTTGTCCGAACACACCAAGTGTCTGACTAATACACCACTGAGGGAGATGTTCAGCCCCTTGGAAAACTTAGAGTGTACAGCAGCCCATACCAGAGCAACCTGTGTTCCTGTCCAGAACACGGACAGAGAAAAGGATAAAAACAATACTCACCACCTTCAGATGTTCCCAGGTTGCTCAGCTTGTTTTCTGCTGCTGCAAGTTTAGCCTCTGTAGCAGACAGCTTGGGACAGAGGACGTATCAATTCAGCTCACACTTAATCATGTTATCAATTCTATCTGAATTCTATAAAATGTGTACGCTCATTTTCACCATATTTATTCTTTAGCTGTAATGATGTACAATAATGTTCACCCCATTTATTCTTTAGCTGTAATGATGTACAATGATTTTCACCCCATTTATTCTTTAGCTGTTAAGATAAAAAACGATATGTGTAATCTTTCATGCCAATATCTTAAAAATGACAGGTTAGAATTCATGATGATTTGTAACAGTTCACTGTATGTTTACCGTATCCATTTGTTTTTGTGTATATAATTTAATAATCAAAAGAATCACATTTACTTATAAGAATATAAATTCACGACCTCAATCTCACATTTGTAAAAACTAAAATTACTTACCTCTTGTAAGTTATCTTGCATCTCCTTTTTGGCCTTTTGGGTTTCTGTCTTAAGTTCTTCTTGCATCTCTCTTGCCTTGGCAAGCTCTGTCTGTGCACTCTTCAGCCGAGTCTGTCAACAGAATCATGATCACAGTTAGTACAGAAGATATTGGGACTGGATCAGCTTAAAACAAGTAGCTTGGATGACTCATTCTAAAGTCGATGGGTCATTCTCAGGAGGATGGTCGAGTCTATTTGTCAACTTTGACTCAGGTCAGACATTCAATGGGTCACTTGACCCACTCACAGTTAATACGATCTTATCATTCAAACTGACCTAGCTCTAGCACTAAGACTCGCACTTGGCCTGCAGAAGATTCCAAGATGCACTCCCCACCCCACCCCTCCCCCATCCTTACAAGGATAAGAGAAGAAGATGAACAAGGCTACAAGGAGACAAAAAGGAGAAATAAGAAGGAAGAAAGGGAACGAGACTGTGGAGGAGGAGGAGGAAGAGACAGAAAATGAGAGGGAACCAGACACAAAGCAAGGACACACAAAAGAGGGAAAAGAAACAAGTCGCGTAAGGCGAAAATACAATATTTAGTCAAGTAGCTGCCATTTTTCAGCAAGACCGTATACTCGTAGCATCGTCAGTCCACCGCTCACGGCAAAGGCAGTGAAATTGACAAGAAGAGCGGGGTAGTAGTTGCGCTAAGAAGGATAGCACGCTTTTCTGTACCTCTCTTTGTTTTAACTTTCTGAGCGTGTTTTTAATCCAAACATATCATATCTATATGTTTTTGGAATCAGGAACCGACAAGGAATAAGATGAAAGTGTTTTTAAATTGATTTCGACAATTTAATTTTGATAATAATTTTTATATATTTAATTTTCAGAGCTTGTTTTTAATCCGAATATAACATATTTATATGTTTTTGGAATCAGCAAATGATGGAGAATAAGATAAACGTAAATTTGGATCGTTTTATAAATTTTTATTTTTTTTTACAATTTTCAGATTTTTAATGACCAAAGTCATTAATTAATTTTTAAGCCACCAAGCTGAAATGCAATACCGAACCCCGGGCTTCGTCGAAGATTACTTGACCAAAATTTCAACCAATTTGGTTGAAAAATGAGGGCGTGACAGTGCCGCCTCAACTTTCACGAAAAGCCGGATATGACGTCATCAAAGACATTTATCAAAAAAATGAAAAAAACGTATGGGGATATCAATCCCAGGAACTCTCATGTCAAATTTCATAAAGATCGGTCTAGTAGTTTGGTCTGAATCGCTCTACACGCACACACACACACACACACACACACACATACACACACACATACACACACACATACACCACGACCCTCGTTTCGATTCCCCCTCGATGTTAAAATATTTAGTCAAAACTTGACTAAATATAAAAAGAAGAGGACTGAAAGAGAGAGTAAGAAATGAAAGAGAGACCGATGATGCACGAAGAAGAAGACGAAGATGATGAAGACGAAGACGAAGACGAAGAAGAAGAACAGACGATGCACGAAGAAGAAGAAGAAGAAAAAGAAAAAGAAGAAAGAAGGAGGAAGAGGAAGACACAGGAAGCAGAAACAAAGAATAAGTCAAAGATAAAGCACTCCACCACAATCCTTACAAGAATAACAGAAGATGAACAAGACAGCAAAGGTAACAAGAAGAAGAAATAATAATAATAAGAAGAAAACAGAAGAGGAGGGCAAAGAAAGGGACGCAGACCAAGGATAAGCAGAGACAAAGCAAAGTGAAAAGAAAAGGGAGAGAAGCAAAATGCAAAACAGCACCACCACACCCTCACCTCCAGAGAGTTGACGGTGCTTGTCTTCTCCTCCTCCGCACACTCCAGCTTCCTTCGCAGCAGGGCCACCTCCTTCTCCAGGCTGTCAATCTGGTTGGTGTAGCGTGACTTGGACTCAAAGTCTGCTCTTTCCAGGTTGTTCTGGATGGCCTGAAGATTGGCCGTCAGCATGGCATTGGATTGCCGCTCACGTCTCATGCTCTCAACCTCAGCAATTAATCGCTGCTCGTGCGAGCGCAACTGGTCGTACTGTGTTCGCAGGTTGTCCACTTTGGCTTCCCAGGTGCTGGCTAGCTGCTGTTTCTCGAAGACGTCCTGGTGAAAGAGGTAGGTGTTGGTAAGGCAGTTTGCTTTACAAAACAATATTTGACATAGCAATACCAAAACAATTATAAATGCTTTCAACAAAATCAAGAAAGACATTTGGTTTGACAGTGTTGTTGCCAGCCTAAGAAGACAATAGGTCATTTGGACCTCCCTAAAAAAACACCAATAGGTCCAAATGTCCTGGCTTTAAAAAAACAATAGGTCCAAATTGTACCGCCATATTTTGTTGCAACTTTTAGCAACTTTTTTGTTGGGCAACATTTTCAGGCTATTCGCGTTTTTCCCTATCCTTCTTATTCTGAACCTGTTTCAAGTCCTTTGGCATTGCTTTGATGTCGCTTCCTAGTTTTAATTGTTCATAAACTTTGCGAGGAGAAAGAGCCTGACATTCCTGGCATACCCTTTCCAATACAGAGCCCGGTGAACGAATGTAGGGATCCTGCCTGATCTTCGCATTACCATGCCGTAGTATCATATTCATGAACTTTCCGCTGTTTGCGCCGTTTTCGGTAAATAGGTACACCGACTGGATAGGGTATTTCCGTAAACGTAGCCTCGAGTGCCAATGATGACAAACATGGACTCGGCACCGAATGCATTTTCACTCGTAGTGAACATGAGCATTTCGATCGGGGTTTGTTTTCCGACTTTGCAACTCCCATTCCATTCATTGCAGACCTTGTCCGCCTTGTACGAATATGCATCGGTCAGTTGACCACCAAATCGTAAAAACTATCGGACCATCGACCGGACAAGGCTAGGTCCAATGCGTCAAATCAGAAAGGAATGCGTCAGAGACCGAAGACCGAGGCCGGGCCACAACACTGGTTTGAAATCCACCAAACGAACACAAGACACATATATGTAGAATAAAACATTAAAATATAATCAAGAAGTTGGAAAAACCACTCTTTTTAATGCCTATCATTATTTGTTCCATCACTGTCACGGTTTCAGTGACATGAGTGGGAAAGGAACTCTTTGTGGGGCGCCTTTCCCAAATTGCAATGCAATGCGCCTGTGCTGGCAGCCACATTGCGGAAAGGTTCTGCTAAACGATCACGAAATTCATGTGGAAAGTGCCGGCGTGAAATCCGTGCGGGCTCATGGGGTGATTCTTCGCTCACGGCTAAAATCACGTGTTTCGAGCATGCTATACCTGTGTTTGGTAGGCGACCAGTGATTGGTCAGGGAGATCACTTGTTCTGGGACAGGCGATTGCTGATTGGTCAGGGAGATCACTTGGTCTTTCTTTCCCTTTTTACATTTAGTCAAGTTTTGACTAAATGTTTTAATGTAGAGGGGGGAATCGAGACGAGGGTCGTGGTGTATGTGCGTGTGTGTGTCTGTCTGTGTGTGTGTGTGGAGAGCGATTCAGACTAAACTACTGGACCGATCTTTATGAAATTTGACATGAGAGTTCCTGGGTATGAAATCCCCGAACGTTTTTTTCATTTTTTTGATAAATGTCTTTGATGACGTCATATCCGACTTTTCGCGAAAGTTGAGGCGGCATTGTCACGCCCTCATTTTTCAACCAAATTGGTTGAAATTTTGGTCGGGTAATGTTCGACGAAGCCCGGACTTCGGTATTGCATTTCAGCGTGGTGGCTTAAAAATTAATTAATGACTTTGGTCATTAAAAATCTGAAAATTGTAAAAAAAATATGTTTTTTATAAAACGATCCAAATTTACGTTTATCTTATTCTCCATCATTTGCTGATTCCAAAAACATATAAATATGTTATATTCGGATTAAAAACAAGCTCTGAAAATTAAATATATAAAAATTATTATCAAAATTAAATTTTCCAAATCAATTTAAAAACACTTTCATCTTATTCCTTGTCGGTTCCTGATTCCAAAAACATATAGATATATGTTTGGATTAAAAACACGCTCAGAAAGTTAAAACGAAGAGAGGTACAGAAAAGCGTGCTATCCTTCCCAGCGCAACTACTACCCCGCTCTTCTTGTCAATTTCACTGCCTATGCCGTGAGCGGTGGACTGACGATGCTACGAGTATACGGTCTTGCTGCGTTGCATTGCGTTCAGTTTCATTCTGTGAGTTCGACAGCTACTTGACTAAATGTTGTATTTTCGCCTTACGCGACTTGTTTGCTTTCTTTTCGCTACAAGCTTTGCAGACTACAGGGTCTGGGTTTCCGTTGACTAAGATTTGGAGGATTCCAACGCGTTGAAAGACTGGTTTAGGTCTACCAACGGGCTTCTGGCGTCAGTGCAGAACGCAGAAGGCTTAGGACGGAGGGATTTGGCTACATATTTTTGCTGATGAGCGGGAGCCAAATATTCAAGCGGTTTGCTTGGGAGAGCTACGTTTTACGAGCTGTTGAGCTTGTTGCTACACGTTTGCTGGAGGTTTGCTGCCTTGTTGCTGGAGGTTTGCTACACGGTTGCTGGAGACGTGCTACACTTTGGCTACACGTTTGCTGGAGACTTGCTACACCCTGGCTTCACTCTTGCTGGACGGGGGTTGCTGTTCTTTGCTGTACGGTTGCTGTTCTAGAGCTGTTGCTGGTGTTGCTGCGACTCTCGCCTGTATGCTCCACTGCGTTTCATCGAATGGACCCTGGCTACACCGAGAGTTGAGTGCACCCATGCGTAAACGCCCCCCACCTTGTCATCTTTCTAACCCTTTATGAAGAACTTTGAGTTGTGACAACGTGGAGTGTTAACGCCTGTACAGGCTAAGACTTTTTACAGAGCAGCTAAGTGTTTTCTAACTTTACACGGTTCAGCGTGTTCTTATTATTTCATAAACTTTAACTGGCTTTTGTCAGTTATTTTTGTTTTACGACTTGGTCGTAAAAACACTTTTGGCTTCACGAGAAGAGGGAGGTGGAGAGTTAGTGTATATAAACAGACGTCTAGAACTTATACTTTTGTTGATTCTAACTTTTTTGTGTGACTGCGAGAGTGGGTCGTGGTGTGGTTAGTCAGTTAGCAGTAATTGACCGTTTTAGGTCATTCATTTGACCACAAAAACGTGACAATCACTATAAAACTACTAGCAACGTAAGAAGTAATGCCTCTTATTTTTTTTCATCTTTGGAACCCTCCTTTTTAAGACCCCCCCAATTTAAGCTTTCCCGTTCTTTAAGACTCAGCCTTCTTAGATTTCCTGTTTATAGATAGCACCTGTAAATGTAGCCCCATTTTAAGACTGCCTCCCTTTTCAGGCCTGATTTTCTCCTCAGATTATTTGAGGCCTTACAAGAGGGGTTCCACTGTACGTACCTCCTTCACTTTGGAGATGGTCAGCTCATGCTTGGCCACAGAGTTACAAGAGGGGTTCCACTGTACGTACCTCCTTCACTTTGGAGATGGTCAGCTCATGCTTGGCCACAGAGTTACAAGAGGGGTTCCACTGAACGTACCTCCTTCACTTTGGAGATGGTCAGCTCATGCTTGGCCACAGAGTTACAAGAGGGGTTCCACTGTACGTACCTCCTTCACTTTGGAGATGGTCAGCTCATGCTTGGCCACAGAGTTACAAGAGGGGTTCCACTGTACGTACCTCCTTCACTTTGGAGATGGTCAGCTCATGCTTGGCCACAGAGTTACAAGAGGGGTTCCACTGTACGTACCTCCTTCACTTTGGAGATGGTCAGCTCATGCTTGGCCACAGAGTTACAAGAGGGGTTCCACTGTACGTACCTCCTTCACTTTGGAGATGGTCAGCTCATGCTTGGCGACAGTTACAAGAGGGGTTCCACTGTACGTACCTCCTTCACTTTGGAGATGGTCAGCTCATGCTTGGCCACAGAGTTACAAGAGGGGTTCCACTGAACATACCTCCTTCACTTTGGAGATGGTCAGCTCATGCTTGGCCACAGAGTTACAAGAGGGGTTCCCCTGTACGTACCTCCTTCACTTTGGAGATGGTCAGCTCATGCTTGGCCACAGAGTTACAAGAGGGGTTCCACTGAACACACCTCCTTCACTTTGGAGATGGTCAGCTCATGCTTGGCGACAGTTACAAGAGGGGTTCCACTGTACGTACCTCCTTCACTTTGGAGATGGTCAGCTCATGCTTGGCCACAGAGTTACGAGAGGTTCCACTGTACATACCTCCTTCACTTTGGAGATGGTCAGCTCATGCTTGGCCACAGAGTTACAAGAGGGGTTCCCCTGTACGTACCTCCTTCACTTTGGAGATGGTCAGCTCATGCTTGCCACAGAGTTACAAGAGGGGTTCCACTGTACGTACCTCCTTCACTTTGGAGATGGTCAGCTCATGCTTGGCCACAGAGTTAAAAGAGGGGTTCCACTGAACATACCTCCTTCACTTTGGAGATGGTCAGCTCATGCTTGGCCACAGAGTTACAAGAGGGGTTCCCCTGTACGTACCTCCTTCACTTTGGAGATGGTCAGCTCATGCTTGGCCACAGAGTTACAAGAGGGGTTCCACTGTACGTACCTCCTTCACTTTGGAGATGGTCAGCTCATGCTTGGCCACAGAGTTACAAGAGGGGTTCCACTGTACGTACCTCCTTCACTTTGGAGATGGTCAGCTCATGCTTGGCCACAGAGTTACAAGAGGGGTTCCACTGTACGTACCTCCTTCACTTTGGAGATGGTCAGCTCATGCTTGGCCACAGAGGTGCTGTACTTCTGGCACTTGTCTTGCAGTGCCGCTATCTCCTTCCTGTAGCTCTCAGCATTGTTCTGCAGAATCTTGTAGCGCTCAGCTGCATGGTCCACCTGCGTACGGAAGACAAAAGGAGGCATGTTATTCAGTTGTATTAGCGAATGAAAAGAAGATTAAGTTGTATTCACCGCAGGTTTCCTCAGTTTTCCCTGCAAGAACTGATGAAAAAAGGAAAATTCAGGTGAAAGAAACCATGACAGACAATTTCAGAGCAACAGTTTGATTAAGTTCTCATCAGCCTTTGCCTTGCTTAAAGGCATATGTATGCGCTCCCGTGTTTACAAAGTGTAGTTTGCCCACAATCGATGTCAAACGCACCATAAGACCATATAATGACGATATGTCACCATGCGCGGACCATAATACATGCATTACAGCTTGTTCTAGCCTCTGAAAAAGTGAGGATGTCAACAAAGCCGCGGTGTTAGCTCCCTTGCATCAACATTACATGTGTTGCCAAATCTATAAATAGGACCATCTAGATCAAAATAAAAATTCAAATATCTCAACATTTAAGGGCTCCTAGACCACAATATTTTGCAGGGAACTTAATTTAGCATGTCTCCAGCTGTTGGTAAAGCAATTAGCGTGTATATTCATCGAGTTAATATGCCTTTAAGTCAAGACCTGTTGATGAGAGTCATCAATAAGATGCTGTACTTTACCAGCAACATGCACATAAAGGAACAATTCAGCACTGCAAACCTACCTGAGAAGCTACTTTGGCGTTCTGAACACGGCTTTCAGACAACTCATTGCGTATCTTCTCCAGTTGTTCATTCAGGATCCTGTGGACAGAAAAACAGTGAGTCAAATGCAACAAGCAGAGCTAGAGGCAAGCTTTCAGTCCAATAAACTGCAATCTTTCTTGAAACATCTAATTCTCCTCCTATGACAAGCTCTAAAAGAGTAATCGGAAGCACATGTTTCTTCATTAATTTCATGACATTCGTTGGCATTATGCTGATGCATAAAAAAGAGAGGAAAAAACATTACATTTCTTCAACAAAATGAATAGCAAATGAAATAAGAAAACAGCCAGCACCTCCTAACCCTTTCCAAAACAAGTAAAAGAATAGCTATGCGGCTTTGAAAGTAGTTGAATGTCATTACTTAAATTATTAATATCCGTAAAATCATCAAAAGACCGACAAACAAAAGCTACTTTCAATTATCCGTAACATTATCAAATAATCTACCAACCAACACACTTTACTATTCAAACCCTTCCCCATCTACAATTGCAAACTTGCACGGCTCAACAGAGAGCAGCACGCACCTCTCATTCTCCATCTTCTCCTTCCTGTAAGTGTTGTACTCAGCCTGCAGTTCTTTCAGTGCCATGCGAGCCTCGTTCAGCTCCTTGTCCATATCGCCCACAGACCTGTCCGCCTGGCCAGAGCCTCTGCCTGATGACGGCATAGGTGTGGATGTCAGCGGCTGTTGACCTGGAGAAATCTGTGGGATCGACAAACAGGTGTTAGGTCAGGCGAATGGAAAAAAAAGGAGTAAATATCCTGTGCAGAAGGGGGTAGGGATGGAGAACCTAGCAATAGCTAGAAGGGACCAAGGACAGAAAGAAAGGGTTGGAGAGAAGGATAAGGAGTGAAGGAGGCAGAGAACAAAGGCAGGAGAGACAGAAGGTGAGAGAAAGAGATCAATTTTCCCCCAAAAAACAAGCACAAAACAAGAATCAGCTGCAACAGCAGCCTATTCTCCAAAGTATATCGGTCAACAATAACCTACAAGACAGGATGATATGCATTGACATTCATGTGAGAAACCTCATGTATACTGGACATCCTGTCTCATTTGCTACACATATATTTTTCTCATTTTGCATGAATCATTGGTTACGCAGGTTACTTACAATTTGTCGAGCCTGCCCTGGCGATCCCATTTTGATAACAATCACCTGTCCGTCACGACCATCCCATAGACTAATAATAACTGGACAAGAGTTTTCCCTCTATAATTCACATTTCCATAATGACCTCCTGTCCACGAGGACCGCTTGTTTGGTCCCTTTGGTTGTTGTAGAGACAGATTCAGCTGTATTTAATCTTGACAGTTGGTCACTGTTACTACTTGATTGATAACAATGCTGACACTAAACCCAAAGGCTTCTTGTACAAAAAGCAGTTACATGTCTGTGCATTGAAAATAAGGAAGCCGAATAACTGAATCAGTACCACGACATATCAGAGAAATCTATCTCCAAAACACACACAAGCTCTCTCCATAACTTACAGGGGTAGATCCGCCTTGCTGCAGAAGGACCCTGTACATGTCTCGCTGACGTACGATGGCTTCCACCATCTCTGCCTGGCGTGTGCGATCCCCACGAAGCTGCTCTAGCTCCTGACTGGCTATTTCCAGCTGCTGCTTCAGCTCTCTTACTCTGGAGAGAATTCAATACAAAAATTAAGAAAAAGTATTAAAAAAAGCACACACACACACACACATTTTGGTTTCAAGATGCCAGGCATGATTCCCTCTGGCAATGAACGTTTCACAGCAATCATTCTCTCTGGCAAAACACTAAGAAACATTATTACTTGCACAGGTGACTATGGGTTTTTACTTCCTCTTTCCTTTCGCAACAACAAAAGAAAATGTTCTACATGCAATGAAACATGACATAGACCTGTAACAAACACTTCCAAGCATAAACTGTGACAGATTGTAAGGCTTCTTTTTAAGCCTACTGTCTATATGATACTTACCGAGACAGTACTATTCTTGCACATTATCTATTATAGGCCGAAAAAATTGGACAAAACGCTGAGTGGGTACAATTATCTCCCATAACCATGCGCCACCGTGGATCCCAAGCACTGTCCGAGTGCTTCCCCCTTACAGGATGTAGGTGGCGCGTCCTCTTTCTTTATGAGCTGCAGACCCTCAAAAAGCCCATAACATATCAAGAGGGGAGGCGGGAGGGAAACTCTAATAGTACTGTCTCGGTAAGTATCATATAGACAGTAGGCTTAAAAAGAAGCCTTACAGTCAATATAACACTTACCTCGACAGTACTATTCTTGCACAGAATACCAGAGTGGTGTGAGGGTGATATGTAGAGTATTAAACTCCTTAATCAAAATCACTTAAATCCAAGGATTAAGATACCCAGGCAATTTTCGAACAGTACTACCGTAAAAGAAAATATACCCAAGAAACATACCTTAGACTGACGTGACCATGCTAGCAACCACTGCTGTGTGGTGAACTCAATGTCAAAGTCCAGGCCATTCAAAGCTTGAATACCACTGAGTCTACGGCAAGTGGCTAAAGCGATGAGGAACAATTAGTCTTAAAAATCAGCAACTTGATACTGATGCCTGCCAGGGGTTCAAACTCATTGCTACGCAGGAGTTTGAGGACCAGAAAGACATCCCCCTTGGGAAATGAAACCCGAGGTTTAGACACCGCTGCATTGCTAATACCCGAAAGGACATTAGCGATGAGGGAGGACCTGATCAAGTGTTCAGTTCTGCGACCAGTAGCGGCCGCAATCGTGGAAGCGATGGCAGATCTGTATCCAAGAAGAGTCTTAGAAGAAAGACTCTTCTTTTGATACACTTCCACCAGGAAGTTGGCCAAGTCCTGTGTTGAGGGATAAAGCGGCTTTATCCCCTTGGACAAGGCGAAGGTGGCCCAAGCTCTCCAGCGTAAGTCGTAGAGCTGATTAGTTGATCGCCTCTTAGCGTTCAAGGAAAACTCTACTGAACTCTTGTGCAATCCTAGTGCAAGCAGTTTGGAGCGCACAAGAGCCATGCGGTCAAGCACAGACTCTCTGGACGTGGATGAGGGAGGCATGATCGAGGCTGGAGCAGACCTCCCCCGTCCAGATCCAGAGGTAGAGGGTCTACGTGGGTGAGACCGCGAAGATCTGGAAACCACGGAGCTGTTGGCCAGTAAGGCGCGACCAAAATCAGTCTTGGTCGTTCCTGCAGATATTTTGCCAGCACCCTCGGAATCAGAGATGTCGGGGGATAGGCGTAAGCATCGAGGAGCCTCCACAAGAGAGTGAATGCGTCCAAGTGGAACGCATTCATGTCTCGAAAGGGGCTGACGTACCTGGGAAGCCGAGCGCTGAATCGAGTTACGAACAGATCGATCAGAGGACGGTCCCACCTTGCCCACAGACGCTGTAGAACGTTGTGAGCGATGGTCCATTCTGTGGAGAGAACCTGATCGCCCCGACTGAGAATGTCGGCCAGGGCGTTCAGTTTCCCCGGAACGAACTGGACTGACATCCGGACCTGATTGGTCTGGCACCAGAGCAGAATCTCCTCCGCCAACAGGGAGAGGGACCGAGAATTGGTGCCCCCCTGGTGGCGAAGGTAAGCTAAGCATGTGGTGTTGTTGTCCCCGTTGAAAATCAGAGGGGCCAAGGACAGGCCGAATGGGAGGGCCCGAAACTCGAACACCGTGCCCTCCCAAACGAACCGGAGCAGATGTCGGTACCCCGGGGCCACCAGGATGTGGAAGTAAGCATCCTGGAGGTCCCAGACATGGCCCAATCGTTTGGCCGGATGGCCAACCGGACCGACGAAGGGGTTTCCATCTTGAACTTGCACCTGTGAAGGTACAAGTTCAAGGTGGAGAGGTCCAACACCGGCCTGAACCGGCCGTCCTTTTTGGGGACGGTGAACAGGCGGGAGCAGAACCCCAGAGAAGGCTGAGAAAGGGGGTAGACCGCCTTCTTCTCGACCAACGAGTTCACCTCGTCCTGAAGAGCCTGCCATCTGGCAGGCTCTCGAGGAGGGGGGAACGTCCAAGGTAGAGCGGACAATGGAGGTTGTGACGACAGCGGTAGAGAAAACCCCGACCACACCACCCTCAAGAAAAACTGGTTGGAGACCAGTCTGCCCCACATGCCGCGGGCCCGAAAAAAGGGAACCGACGGACGAAAGAGGGGCAACTTGAGGGGGCGTCAACGTAGGGCCGGGACTCACTGAAAATTCTGCTGGCGGGCAGGCGCAGGCTTGCGACCACCCCCCCTGGTGGTGCTGCTTCCCCTTACCTGTCTGAGCACCCTTCGTCTTGCTTGGGAACGCAACAGGCGCCTAAGAGGAGGAAGAAGGAGGCAGTGAAACTGGCTTCTTCTTCTTCTTCTGAGGCTGGGAGCTGGAGGTGACTGTAGCACTTCTCTTACTCCCCGCCGCCGTCGCCGAAGCAGCGAGGCCAACCATCAGAGAATCAGTGTTCCTCTGGCGTGTGGACTCCACCACAGAACGAACAGTGTCCGGATGAAAGAGGGAAGAAGGCTGAGGAAACGTGTTCCTCAGACTCTTCCTCATATCCGGAGGCACTATAGAAGTAGGCAGAAAATGATCACGGAACAGGGCCAATAAAGTGGACCCGTGTTCCAATGGCCAATTCTGCCGCAGACGTCACGCACGATCGCACGGCATGCAAAGCCCGATCCACTCGAACCGTGTCAAGGACCCGAGTGGAATCGGACTCTGCCCGATCGGGAGGGTCCAACAGTGTGGACAGCGTGCTCATCCATGTCAAGGCCTGTGATTGGGCCTCGACTGTGGAAGAAACGGTGGCCTCAAGATTGTGGAACGAAGCAGAGCTCAGTTCCACCTTCTTGACCGAAGGCACCTCCCCAACGAACACATCACCGTCAGCCCCACCCTAAACACTCGAAGTCTGGAAAGGGAGAGTTCGAGAGTCAAAGGGAAAAGGGAGGGACGAAACAGATTGGACACGAGGAAACAGTGGAGGTGCGCCTCCCGAAGGAAAGCATGGCACTGAACCCGCGTCCTCCCGAGGAACATAGGTCGCGTTTGCACGTGAATCTGTACTCCTCAGGCGATGTGCTGCCGCTTCCACCGTGGCACTTAGACTAGGGTGGAACGCGAATTGCCACGGCCGGATCGTTCATAAAACGAGCCGCCGGCAGACGCGGCGTGAGCCTCCCGCGCCCGGGCCGAAGCGGACTCAAAGGACGAGAGGGCGTCTCAGGGAAGGACGTCCTGAAACTGTTCAAACGTCCTTCTAGCTGTGCGAGGACGAGCCTCCTGCCTCTCGTCCTCAGACCCCGGGTCCACGTCCTGTGTGTCAACACTAGACGACAGACGCTTAAGAGAGGCATCCGTGACGTCAAGACGCCGCGTGATGTCTGTCATGTACTGTTGGAAAGTACGAAGCATAGCTTCGGAAGTTCCATCAGAAACCGGCAAGGGTAGAGGTTCAGTGTTAACCTCAGGGCGACCCTGATCCTCCTCCCTATCGTCCTCCGACTCACTCTCCTCTTCACTTCCCGACAACTCCTCAAAAGCAGGAGTGTAGGGAGCTTGAGGGGGAAGAGCCGAAAGCGATGAAGCAGGCTGTGAAGAAACGCCCACAGAAGCAAGAGGCCGCGAAGACCCCTGCCCCAAAGACGAAACGTCTCCAGCAGCCGAAGGGGGAGAAAAACAACAACCCTGCGACTGTTGGGTCAGCCCAGCCAACGAACCCCCGCCATTTATAGACTGAACAGGAACCCATCGGGTCTGATCAGAAAAGAAATGGTCCGGTCCGGTCGGGGGTGCCGATCCGGTCCGGTAGGGTGGTCCGGTCCGGTGCCGTACCATCCGGAGGTCCCGTTCAGCACCGAACCATCGTACCCACAGAAGTGTTCGGGTGGTTAGGTCCGGACGTGGACATACCGTACCATCCGGACCCGTAGGTCCGGTGGTCCGGTATGGTCCGGTTCGGTGCCAGACCATCCAGACCAACAGAGGTGGTCGGGTGGTCCCGCACCGGACCATCCGGACCCGTAGGTCCGGACCCGTAGGTCCGGTACCATCCGGAGGTCCTGTTCGGCACCGAACCATCCGTACGCACAGAAGTGTTCGGGTGGTTCGGTCCGGGCGTGGACGTACCGTACCATCCGGACCCGTAGGTCCGGTTCGGTGCCAGACCATCCGGACCAACAGAGGTGGTCGGGTGGTCCGGACCGGTCCGGTAGGGTGGTCCGGTCCGGTGTTCCGGTCCGGTCCCGTACCATCCGGAGGTCCCGTTCGGTACCGAACCATCCGTACCCACAGAAGTGTTCGGGTGGCTCGGTCCGGACGTGGACACACCGTACCATCCGGACCCGTAAGTCCGGTATGGTCCGGTTCGGTGCCAGACCATCCGGACCAACAGAGGTGGTCGGGTGGTCCGGTCCGGACCGGACCACCGGTCCAGCACCGGACCATCCGGACCCGTAGGTCCGGTCCGGTCCGGCACCATCCGGAGGTCCCGTTCGGCACCGAACCACCCGTACCCACAGAAGTGTTCGGGTGGCTCGGTCCGGACGTGGACATACCGTACCATCCGGACCCGTAGGTCCGGTTCGGTGCCAGACCATCCGGACCAACAGAGGTGGTCGGGTGGTCCGGACCGATCCGGTAGGGTGGTCCGGTGTTCCGGTCCTGTGGTCCGGTCCCATACCATCCGGAGGTCCCGTACGGCACCGAACCATCCGTACCCACTGAAGTGTTCGGTCCGGACGTGGACCTACCGTACCATCCGGACCCGTAGGTCCGGTGGTCCGGTATGGTCCGGTTCGGTGACAGACCATCCGGACCAACAGAGGTGGTCGGGTGGTCCGGTACCGGACCATCCGAACCCGTAGATTCGGTCCGGTCCGGTCCCGTACCATCCGGAGGTCCCGTTCGGTACCGAACCATCCGTACCCACAGAAGTGTTCGGGTGGCTCGGTCCGGACGTGGACATACCGTACCATCCGGACCCGTAGGTCCGGCATGGTCCGGTTCGGTGCCAGACCACCCGGACCAACAGAGGTGGTCGAGTGGTCCGGTCCCGACCGGACCACTGGTCCGGTACCGTACCCTCCGGACCCGTAGGTCCGGTGTGTTCCGGTTCGGTGCCAGACCACCCAGACCAACAGAGGTGGTCGGGTGGTCCGGTCCCGACCGAACCACTGGTCCCGTACCGTACCATCCGGACCCGTAGGTCCGGGGGGTCCGGCAAGGGCCAGAGGTACTGTCCCGCACCGGACCCTAAGGTCCGGTACGGTCCCGTACCATGGGTCCCGTCCGGACCAAACCCGGAGGTCAAGTCCAGTCGGGACCCGTGGGTCCGGTTCGATCCCGACCCGTAAGCCTGGAACGTTCCGGACCCTTGGTCCGGACCATCCGTCACCCGAACACCAGACGCTAAGGAATGGCGTGGGGTCAAGACGGTCCGGTCGGAGGTGTCGGTCTGAGCAACAGAAACAATGTTCCCGTCGCCCTGACCATTCGACAGAAGTACCACGTTCTGTCGAACACCTCCACGTCCAGTAACTAGTCGGCCGGAGCGTTTCAAGAGGGACAGCCACCAGTCACACGGACGTCAGAGGGAACCGTAGTAGCAGTGGTCGTAGGCACGAAGCCTGAAACCCCTGCCCCCACAGGACCGCCCTGAACGGGGTCAATTCGCATCCCAACCCCAGCGGGGAGGGAATTCAGAGACCCCGTCATCTCCTCCGATCTCCCCCCCCAGGAGGCCGAAACTACTGTCAAAACAGCAGCAGACGACCCAGCGAGGGAGTTCAGAGGAGGACCCGTGTCCCTCCTGGCTTCCACAGCGGTGGAAACCGAGGAGGGCACAGGAGAGGCACCGGAAAAGGAAGATTTTAATGCCAACTGCACCCGGTGTTCCCAGGCGGTCACCCATCCAAGTACTAACCGGGCCCGACGTTGTTTAACTTCGGTGGTCGGACGAGAACCGGTGTTTTTAACGTGGTATGGCCGTTGGCTGTCAAAACCTGAGTCTCTCCAGTAGCTTCTAGATCGGATTCACCAACCCCCAAAGAGGGTTGGGAATCGACCTGCCCCCGGATTCGAGCCAGGGGGGAGAAGGAAACCTTCCCCCCAGGCTTGAAACCGGGAGGAGCTGAAGCCTGAGACTGAGGGCCGGACAACGGCGTCGAAGGGGGGGAAGCCTGTTCCACTGAAGGAGAAGGAGAAAGAAGCTTTTTCTTTCCCCTCGACCTTCCCCGAACCTTCGACGGCGCAGCCCCGCCCGAAGTCCCAGGCTCAAGCCCAGCCTGTTTGAGCAAGCTCGCATTGAGCTTGCTCAAACAGGCTTTCTCCGCCCTCCCTCGCCGCAAACGCAAAGCGTTTGGGGAGGGAGAGTCGGAGCGCCGAAAGATCCCCTTCTCCGTGCGTAAAACATGACGCTGGGCGCCCGGAGAAGGGTTGCCCCCGGCAGACTCTGGTTCCGTAGAACCAGAGCCCAAAACAGGACGAGACATCCTACCTCGCCCTGTACGTACCCTTAAAGACCGAGAATTAACAAAATTCAAAGAAAATTTAGGTCAATACTCAAGTGAATGCGGCGAAACGAGAAGCAGACGACCGGTCACCACGAAGTAGGACGGGAGGCACGCCGAGTCCGCCACACAAAAACGGAGGCACAAGTTGAAGGAAACACAACGTAGCCTCAAGCCAGAAGTGGAATAACACACAATAATCCAACAGGTGATAGTCCACACAGAAAAGGAGCCTCTTAGTCCAAAATAATCCGGGAGCGTAGCAGAAACACAGCCGGTCTGACACGCGCGAAAAAAGAAAGAGGACGCGCCACCTACATCCTGTAAGGGGGAAGCACTCGGACAGTGCTTGGGATCCACGGTGGCGCATGGTTATGGGAGATAATTGTACCCACTCAGCGTTTTGTCCAATTTTTTCGGCCTATAATAGATAATGTGCAAGAATAGTACTGTCGAGGTAAGTGTTATATTGACTAGCAATATTTCAATTACAAAATCAAACATTTTTGATGTTTTCAACATGTTTTCTCCAAATATTTATTTTTTTCAGGATCCAAACTGATTTCACACCCTCTCTTGAACATCCTATATTAGTTAGCTGTCCCTTCACAAACTATTCTTCAATGAAATATCACCCCAACAGAAACGTTAGGTTCAGTTTTACCTTGAATCTGTAGCTTCTGAGTCTTCTTCCTCTCTCTTCTTGCTCAGGTCTCGTAGGGATTCCAGAAGCTGCTGGTTCTTCTCTTGCATCTCCTCAATGCTCCTGTCAACAGCATTACAACAAGTATTGAACTGATTTTCTCATGCATAGCAGTGTTTCTCGTCACACAAAAAAAGCACAGTATTTTTGACAGTATCGTGTCTGAAGACAATATTTTTTCATTTGAACTTGATGACAAGTAAGTCGGTCAAAGGAAGCATTCATTATCAGGGACAGTTGCAGCAGACACTCGTTAATTTTAAACATTTTCTTTTTCTTGTTTCAAAACTCATTTACAAAATGGGGTTTACAACCCAAAGAAAAAACCCAGACAGCATTAACAATGTGACAGGGGAGGCTACCGCTCCTTTCACAGCAGACTCTGCACCCGAGTTGTTGGCCTTTAAAAGTCAACACCAGTGGATTGTAGAATTCTGTTTGTGATGGGGTCTGGTGGTTTCCGATTGTCTGTATGTTCATGGAAACCTTCGGGTTTGCATAACAGTTTTTGTAGGGCTAAGAAATTAGCCCTAACATTTTCAATCCTGTTTGATTGCACTTCGCTTCCCGAGGTGATCGTAGTGTTTCGGCACTCGGTTACAACAAGAACAATAGAAGAATATCAATAACTTTGTGATCTTTCTCACTAAAACCCTTACCGTATTTTCGGGACTATAAGGCGCTTTGTTATATAGAGCGCAACCCCCACTTTCGAGGTAAAATTGAGAAAAAACATCACATTAGGCGCTTCCGGTGTAGCAGCCGCACATCAAAGGAAGAATACAGAGTGGAAATATTTTTGCTCTGGATATGCGGTGAGATCAAGGCCAGGTGCATTGTAATAGCTGGTTGGCCTTGAGACCAGCTGCCTACCCCAGTTGACAGACACTGACCTTCTTCCCCAGGTTCAATGACCGAGTTTTATCTATGAGAGTCGGCCCCCTTTCATGTCTGAGAAAAAACATACCTGAAGGTGACGAGTTTCTCAGTGATGATGCGAGAGGAGCTTGACACATCCTGGCTGGAAGATACCTCCGCCTCACCATCCTGCACCACACAGCCTCCCTTCAGCTCTTGGATCTCTTTCAACAAGAACTTCACCTGTCACAAAAAAACACAAATGAAGGTTACAAACTGTGCAATGATTTAACAATACCAGCCATGATTAATCCCCAGGATAGCTAGGACTAGTAGCTGCAGTAAGACAAGATTAATGCTTCTTCCCTTGAGTAATACAGTTTTTGAGTTCAAGTCTGTCTCTGTCTCTCTCTCTCTCAGAAACAATATCAGTGCCTAAGATTGAATGGTACTAGTTCTAACTAAACAGGTGTGATGTTGACTGTACCCACCTGTCTGCCGAGATCAATGTTGCGCTGCTGGATGCGAGTGTTTTCTCGCTGGAAGTAACCAGCACGACGCTTCAGCTCCTCATTGTCTGATCGCAGTTTTTCACACTCCTGCAAACAAATCACACACACTTTCATCAAGAATGACGAGACTTCGGTGAAGAATCACACATAGTTAGTCTAAGCAGTACTGTTCAGGAAAGTGTCTGTACCAGACTTGCACCAGTCAATGATTCTTTTCTCCTGCATGCTTTAAAAAAAGTTATTCTTTACATGACCTTACTTCTGTAAAAGGACATAAGACATCAGTCACTACAAGACACCCTTGAGAACAATCAAACGTCACTCTTCATAGCATGTGTGCTCTGCTGGCAAGGGGATTTTGGTAACATTCTTTAGCCATGAGAATGATGAGGCAAAGCAGCAGCTTGGAGATGTTCACTTTTCAACATGGCTTTAAAATACAGGTTACTGCACGCATCTAAAGACAAAAAGCTTACCAGCATGGCAGCATCAAGCTGTGGTGTAAGCTGGTCCAGTGCTTGCAGGGCGGCTTCGTAATCTTCCCTCTGCTTCTTCAACTGAGGTGCTTTGTCCTCTATCTCCTGTAAGAAACCAAAGAAAAAATTGTGAAAATAAGAACAGGATTCAAAGATGGAATGTTTTGATTAAAGTGACAGGAAAAACTTCACAATAAAATGAAGCAGAAAAACACTTGTTTTAAAATTATTTCATTCACTCAACAAACTCCCGGACAGAGAGAAAGAGAGAGAAAAAAGCACTAGGAAGAGTAAAATCATACCTGCAGAATCTGTTCCAGGTAGGAATTGAGGCGTTTGTTGTCTTCCTTCTGTGCCTCCAGGTTTTCCACCGCTTGCACATATTCACTGTAGATCTACAACCACAACCACAACAGTTGGAAGAGAGTCAAACACTTCTAAATGTTACAATTAAACTACCGTATTTGACAGATTACAAGACGCACAGTTTTATAAGCCGCACCCCCGACTTTAAAAAAAAAAAATTGGGACGAGCCACGTATAGGCCGCGTCACTATATTAGCTGCCGTCGAAAAAAAAAATAATCAGATCGTGTCAATCAATCAAAACAACCAGGCAAACGAAAGTACGGTATTTGGCGAAATCGGCTCCGAGAATAAACAAGTGAAACAAAGAAGAAAAATGAACAAGTTTGAAGAAAAATATCACACACACACAATTTGTAACCAACACACAAACGTATATAGTCCCGCCCAGAATAAGCTTTTTTGGGATGATTTACGACTTTTGCGCACATTTCGAGCAGACGAAAACACAACATGGCGGCTCTCGCTCCTCCAACTATTGCGAGACACAAAAAAACGAAATCTCGCACGCGCGAGATCCTGATACATCCGGTGTTTCTCTGTACGCTATCTTGTCACGACGACTTGTTGACAAACGAAGATTCGCGAAAGAAAGAGAAAAGCGCCGAGTCTTGAGTAGAGAGCTAATAAAGTACCGGTAATCGCTAATCGAGCGAAATGAAAATCCGCGGCAACTTCCATTGAATGCTATTCAAGTTTAGGTAACGTTTTAGCCGCATCTTTTTCTAAGCCGCAATGCGATTTTTTTTTTTAAAAGTCGCGGCTTGTAGTCCGTCAAATACGGTACATCAAGTTGATCAACAGTCACTGGGCTAAGCAAATCCTTATCAGAGTCTCACACATCCCTTGGAATCTGTGTCAGATAACATAACTGTTACAGTAACCAGCAGCACAAACAGCCAATCTGTATCAAATAATCTAACTGCTGTAAAAACAAAACAAAAAACCGCAGCGTAAAAAGTCCGAAAGGATCACAACTTTACCCTTTTGAGAGTCCTCAATCTTCTGAAGGAAGAAATGTGATGGCTGAATAATAGAAAAAGTTTTCTCTTTTTTCAGTATGTGATGTAATTCGGGAGTACACAAGTGTCACGCTTCAGTTACAGCCTTCTACATCCAGCTGCAGTTTGAGAATAGCCATTCAGTTACCTGTGTGAGAGTCATGCCAGACTTGAGAAGTTTGCTGGTGGCGGCAGCAGCTGGATACATGGTCTCCAGTTCATCTTGACTCACAGAAAACGATCCAGACTTCTTGGCTGCCAGCAGGTCGTTGGCATTGCGAAGCTCCTCTTCCAACCTCTCTACGTTCAGCTCTGCAAAACGCAAAGAGGAAAGATTTGCACAGTTTTGACTACTGGGTAATGACTTTTGTGTATGGCTACAAGGACTGTATGTATCTATGATGGGAAATTTCCAGCATTTTACTGGTTGAAATCTAAAAATACTTGACTGACAGATAGTGACCTGTTTTTGTGAAAACAGATTCGTAGTGACAATGAAATACTGGGTTAAAAAATGTCTCAGAATCAGTAGCAGTGTTGTTTGGGGTCCATGACTGAAGGCAGGAACACATAGTTACATTCACAACCTTAAAGTGCAACACGTTTACATTTTGTATTCAGAATTACAGGCTGGCTTTACCTATACCAATACCACAGACAAGTAAGGAACAAAGTCATAATGTGCTCACCTCTTTCTCTCACTTCATCATTCAGCTTCTCAATCTCTTCAGATTTTGACGCCTCCAGATCCAAGTATGCTAGAAAAAGCACTCAAGCATTAAAACAAAAACAAATCATGTTAATCACACCACATTTATGATGCCTGCATAAAACCATGCACACATGATTCTCCACTAAAATGCTAATTTAAACATGTACTCATGGCAACTTTATTAACATTCACGCATATCTCTCTCGTCCGCTTACCTGTATTGGCTTCTTTCAAAAGTTTCTGCAACTCTTCAACTGCTCTTGTCAGCTCTGTGATCTTCTTGTTGTTTTCTTCTGTTGATGTCTGTTATAAAAATAATACCCCTTTGATCAAATGCAACATACAAAGCCTACTTTAAAAGTCATTTATCAGGGATTGTGTTAACCAGTAATGTCTACTATTTTACTGGTTGATGTCTTAAAATACTACAATCAAACAAATCACCAACCAGTCTAACCTGCAGGGTGGTATTTTGTGAGAAAGTTTCAACCCCCTCCCCCTTTCTCCCCCCCCCTCCCCCCAAGACTTCCTCCCTTTAAGACCTTGTTCTTGTAGACTTTCTCTTCATAACCTCTGTCAATTTACCTCCATTTTAAGACTCCCTCCTTCTTAAGACCTGATTTTCTCACATTTTTGGAGGTCTTAAAAGGGGGATTCCACTGTACTCAAATAACTTCTCTTCTTCTCGAATGTAGATGGGTCCCTATGAATGTAATAAAATCCTGCATGCCTTGACTATGTCTGACTGCTCACTATGACATAATGACCAGTTTCTACAGGAACCAGAACGCCCATCAGATCAGCAATATGGGTTTGGGAAGCAGCTGGCGATCACAATACTGGCGGAAAAACCCAAACAAAGTGGCGATACAGACCTTGTAAAGATTGACCAGCCTGGACTGAGCAGACAGTTCCTGTCGGTACTGCTCATCTGCTGTTGTCTGAAGATCACGTGCCTGCAACCACACAGTTCAGTGTCAAACAAAACATCACATTCTAGCTTGTTCTCAAGATTGAAAACTAACCCAAAGAATCCCTTTTTCGCTCTGTGTGTGCCTTTACAAGTGTACCAAATAATACTAGTGACAGGGTGACGCAGTAATCCCCATTGTCACAGGCAGCTGCTCTACTGTTGGTTTGTACAAAACCCTATTTTTTTAAGAATGACTCAAACACATAATGAAGGTAAGACTCAAAGATTGTACAAGACATTTAGTCTTTAAATCTTAGACACACAACATATACCTGATGATTTTCTGTCCATAAAAGATCAATACATGTATTACGAAGTGTACAAAAGCTCATAAAAGAACCACGCCGTTTAATTCTTCATTAAAGACAAAGTGCTTCATATGCACAAACAGCCAGTCATAAATAAGCTCTTCAGGTTCAACACAGCAATGCAGAAATGATGCAGTCAAACTCACCTCTTTCAGTTTTTGTGCAAGTGACTCAATCTTTGTTGCCTGTTCCTCCTTGGATGACTTGAGTGCTTCAATGGTAGCTTGAAGATGAGCGATCTGCAATGCACACGCAGGTACTGTAAGAGCTTGTACAGATAAGAACAACCTTCAAGTTTTTATATAAAACATTAACAGTGAATTTGTAAGTATGGAAATGCTTGCTCAACCAAGAACCATAACATTTACTTTCACATACTTATTCTCAAACCGTCACAATTATTGAACATGTAAATTTAAATGTTAAAACAAAAAAACATTTCTTCCAACTGACATATGGCTTACAACAACAGGATTTGATTGGAACAAGTAACTTTTTGTTGTTGTTGTTATTGCTTCATGCTTGGTATTTCATCTGCACATGCACAAACACAGCCCCAAACAGGATGTGCTAGTCTAACATGAGCACAGTTAAGGCATAAGGGAAGAGACTTAAGTAATCCAAATGTCACAACTGCAGGAGACAATAATAATAATAATAATAATACGAATATTTGTAACGTGCACATATCTCACCAACAGGCGACTCAAGGCGCACATACACTCATTCACACACACGGAGACTTAAAGTCACCAACACACACACACCATCAACCATTA
The DNA here is from genome assembly GCF_037325665.1 of Littorina saxatilis. Classification (NCBI taxonomy): domain Eukaryota; kingdom Metazoa; phylum Mollusca; class Gastropoda; order Littorinimorpha; family Littorinidae; genus Littorina; species Littorina saxatilis. Next base: position 32,372,182 of record NC_090249.1, read on the forward strand.
AATATGTACAGTTATTCAGGGTGGGATGGGGGTGGGCAGTGTAGAATGCATGGATTATTTGGAAAAAAGGAATGTCTTGAGTGCAGATTTGAATGATTCGAGGGACTGTTGTTGACGGAGGGGGAGAGGTAGTGTGTTCCATTGGCTAGGTGCTTGGAAAGAAAATGAGCGTTGACCTGCTGTTTTGAGTTTGGTGTGGGGGATGTTGAGCTTAAGGGAGTCGGCAGATGATCTGAGTGCTCGTGAAGGGACATAGAGAGAGAGAGAGAGTCAGAGAGATAGGCAGGGGCGAGACCATGGAGGAATTTGTAGGTGAGAGTGTTGATTTTGTATGTGAAACGGGCACAAAAGTATTGGTTCCAATTTTACCTCTTCGGTCTTTTCTTCCAGACCTCCTTGGAGTTCCAGCATCTTTCCTGCCTGTGAAAAAGAAAAGATACATGTCTATAAATACAATTAGGCTGTAACATTGTCATTAACAGAAATTTTTCAAAAAAAATGTTCCTGCGGCAACACCTCATTCTACTTTTAGAAATGGGTGAAGCTGCTTTATAGTGTTTCAGCTAAAGAGGGAGTTAGGGAGAAACAGACAGAGGAATACAATTTTAAAGTGTCAATGTTGGTTGCTTATTAGCACTTTGTGTCTGGTATAACTTTGTGTCTACCTTCTGGCTTTGTTTTTAGCAGTAACATAGAAACTCACCTTCTCGCGTCTGAATGTGACAAACTCTTTGGTTTTGTCCGACAGTTGTGTGTTAAGCCAGTCGACTTGCTTCTGAAGCTGGTCTTTTTCCTGTTGTAGACGCTTCTCATGATACTGAAATGACACAATAAAACATGTTTCAGCCAAATCATAATTTGTCCTTCATATTGAAATCTAAAACAAAACACAGAACGTCCATACATAATTCCTTTGTGGTAGAACAAAACGGAAAATAAAGTTAAAACTATACATAATCAGACCTTTATTGAGAATCGGCAGACACACACAAAGAAAAGGCTCATCATTAAATCCATTGCAACGTACCTGTCTTGACAGATCAGATGACTGGGCCTTCATCAACTCTGCCTGTGCGTTGCATTTGTCTTTGTTTGCTGTGTCCACTTTGTCCATCAGTTCCTTCAGGTCATCTGATAAAAAACATAAAAAATAACATAACAATAACAATGTATTTTCCAGTGTATAGTCCTTTAGCTTTCACTTTAAAAAAAAAAGACTGATCATCTTACTTTCAGTTTCACTCCATCCATCTGGTTTTAACAATGTTAACATCAGCAGTAGAAAATTTGCATAAAATTATCCGGAAGAAACTCTCACCCACCAGAAAACAGCAGACCTGAGAACCCCTGTTAATTAATACATTTAAAACAAATGCTTCTTTCAATGATTACTGACAAAAACTGTAATCATGTGTCCAAAAATGGATCGGCTTCAGGATGTGCTTGTGAAGAAAAGTAGTGTAGACATTTTTCTTGTAATATTATTTTTCACTGATCGTATGGGTTCCTAGGTCTGAAACGGCTAAAACAAAAAATACAAATAAAAAATAACATGGGGGCGATGTCTGAACATGGACCATTTTTATCACACCAGAAAGCCTTACCTTTCAACCGCTGGACGTCTTTCTCGCGCTTCTCCAGAAAACTGTTGAGATCGCGCTTCTCTGCCTGAAGAAGCTGGTTTGCATTTGAAAGCTCCAGCTGCGAAGGAACAAAATCAGCATCAAAATTAGATAACAAGAATCCTAGAAGCTCCAGGTGCGAAGAAAAAAAATCAGCATCAAAGTTATAACAAGAATCCTAGAAGTAGAAAGAGATAAAGGCAGGTGGGCTGGACGCAGTTTAATGATATGCTACTGATATAACAATTTCTAATAATTCAGTCTTGTAAAGTTGTAGTTGTAACAATGTTGAACATCTCATAAAACTACTTATTTTGAATCCACACACATTGATACAATCAAACAAACACAAGGCCAAAAAAAAAAATAGGTGTGGTTACGGTAACATAGCCAAAAAAAATAGGGTAGGTAGGTCGGCAATCACTTTTTTTTTTTTTTTTACTTTTTTTTCTAATGTGTACAAATTAAACCTACTTGACAGGGAAATAAGTGTGCGACTCGGGCGCTTTCGCTTTCATTGCGTTTTTTGCACTCGTTTTTTTTTTTTTTTTTTTTTTTTTTGACAAATGTAATAAAAAGTTATAGGATCGGCCCCTAAAAATAGGGTAGGTCGGGTTACCGTAACCACACCTATTTTTTTTTTAGGCCCAATTCAAAACTGCAGCTTAAGCCTCTCACTTATCTGCAAAGAAACATGGAGTGTTACTGTTACCTGTTTAGTACGCATGGTACCGATCTCTCCATCTTGTTGTTGCAGACGAGTCTTGGCTTCATTGTGTTCTTTTTCTGGAAAAAAACCAGTTGAATAAGATACTACATGTACTTTAAGATATGAAAGTTCTGACACTTATCTTTCCACTGGCCAAAAATTGCATGGGGTTTGTGGGATGTAACTCCCACGTACACTCAGACGAGTATGGCCATTTCCCACCCGCCATTCAGACAATCATAATCACGATATGAAAATGACTGAATTATGTGTTAATGTTATTCTTCTTCTTCTGCGTTCCCAGCCATGCTAAATTGTCAATCCAGTCTGCAGGACGAAGTCCGCGGTCTGCCGCAGCGACGTTGCTGATCCCCACAGATTCTCGTGGGCCTCCACTGGACTGGGCAATGTTATTCAAATAAGCATCACTTCAATGATCAGTTTATGCCAGAATGTGAATCCCGATGCTTTACATGTTACATTGCATGTAGTGATGTAGAGGCTGGCTGAATCATTGAGTACACTGAGAAAAAATTAGAAAGCATTTCACGGTGATTGAAAAATAGAAATATCTCTGAGTCAGTGAGTGTGACTCACTGACTGAGATATGATTTGTAACTTAATGCATGCATTTATGCAGTATACAGAAAACATTCATCACAATTCAGCAAAACACAATTTCACACATATCCTAACTTACTCCTTTTTACATTTAGTCAAGTTTTGACTAAATGTTTTAACATAGACGGGGAATTGAGATGAGACAACTGATTGGTGGTTTATCACTGTACATGTGTCTGTGTAGAGCGATTCAAAGAAAACTACTGGACTGATCTTCATGAAAGTGAAACTTGATATGAAAGTTTCTGCAAATAATATCCCCAGATTTTTTTTCATTGTTTCCATAACGTCATATCCGACGTTTTGTGACAGTTGAGGCGGCACTGTCACACCCTCATTTTTCAAATTCGATCAAACTGATTGAAATTTTGGTCAAGCAATCTTCGACCTAAGGGATTGCATTTCAGCTTGGAAACTTAAAAATTAATTAATGAGTTTGATCATTAAAAATTTGAACATTCTAATCAAAATTGTAGTAACCCATCCAAAAATTATTTCATCTTAGTCTTTATCATTTCCTGCTTCCAAGAACATAGGTATTTTAATTTTTATGTTTGGATTAAAAACAAGTTCAGAAAGTTAAAGAAAAAGAAAAGCGCGCTTTCCTGTCAAGTGCTCTACACTACTGCGCTACACTGGCTTGTCAGTGTCACTTCAAGCGATCAGCGGGCCACCACTACGTTTTTCAAACTCAGGTGAATCAGTGAGTGTAAGCGTGTCACTGTCACTCAGTGTCAGTACTTTCAGTCTGGGTCACGGGATATCCGCAAAGCATTATAATCCTGAAATGCAGTGCCTTCAGTATCATTCCGTGAGTTTGACAGATTGACTAAATGTATTATTTCACTTCACGCAATTTTTTTTTTTACTTACCAATCTCTGCAAGTCTGGTCTGCAGTTCAGTCTTGGTGGACGTTTCTGTTTCAAGCTGACTGTTGGTGTTGATAAGCTGCTTTTCGAGTTCAAAATACTGTTGCTCTGGAGTCAAAACAAAAAACAGAATAATCAACCCCATATTACATGTATATATGATAACACTACGTATGAAATAAACATCAATAAACAAATGAACCTGATGACAACACAATGGCAGACAGTTAAGTCTGGTTGTAAATGTAACTATAAAATGTCAGGCAACAGGTCGGCGCAGCATACCATCGACAGCAAAAAAAAGGTTAAGCACATAAATATGATCTTTATTCTTGAGATCCATTGATTTTATTAGAATCTGCACCGGTGCCAAACAGAAAGTGAAATTCCAACATCATGTTGAACCACAGGCGAAGGTGTCGTTCTCTGGACCACTACTTCCATAGAAAGACTACAAGGTTTGACACTCAGCTTCGAGCCTTGCTCCACTAACTTCAGAAAAAAATATGCAAAAAATAATTGCCAATGTCAAGAATCTTTGTAACTTTACATATGCCGTGATAAATGAATGTTCTAACTAGCTGTACCTTTTATATTTAGCTGCCTGTCCGCTGCATGTTTTTAAACCGTATTTTGTGCGACCAAACGTGTCTGCCAACGGCATACCACTTAGACCCTGTGAGTACGATGCCCGTCTATGTCCGAGGAGATAGTAGTTCGATGCGATCATTGGTTAATAACCGGATATTCGTGGGTAGCTTCCCTTTGCTGCAATATTTACATATGTTTTAGACCAATGAGCACTGGTATGCATATTCGGTGCGGATGCATAATTGCTTGCAACCTACAGGGTGGTGGTTTGCAAACGAACATTCGTCCAAATGATGGTTAAAAACAACCTGCAGATGACGGAAGCTGAAAATTAAAGGTACATACAGTTAAAACAATCATTCAACTGTATTTATTTGACCTCACACATACTGTAGGAAGAGACAAACCGTCTTGAACAAATAAATTGTCCGCAGGAAGCGACTCCAAGAACACAGACGACTCGAAGCTGAGTGTCAAACCTTGTAGTCTTTCTATGGAAGTAGTGGTCTAGTGAACAGAGAACGACACCTTCGCCTGTGGTTGAACATGGCTGTCAAAAGTGCTTTGCAATCAAGTTTTTGACGTCTCACCTGAATTTACGCGAAGTTTTTCATATTTTCCAGACAATTCTTCGAGCGCAGATACCTTGGAACCAATCGCTACTTCCAGTTTGTACTTCACACCAGGTGAAAGGGCGTTTAATTCATTTAAATCGAGAGCATTTGAAAGCATAGTCGTCCCCGCCATTTTGAAACATGTGTGTGACGCATTTAGGGGTAACTCTGGCGCACGCGTTTGTATTGTCTCCCTTGCGTCGACTGCTTACATTTCTGGCAGCTCTGCTTCCTTGCTCCGGCTGGTAACAAAATTCATGGCGTGTGAAGTCAAAAGAGCTCCTTCCTTATGGTTGAAGTATGACTATAGTGAACCGGGGGACATTCTCCTGCAGGATGTGTTTGTACCATCTTCAGGACTGGCCAAATGCACCTACTATTGTTGCTTGAACTGGAATAGTGGACAGGTGCGTAAGTATGGATCTGATAGTGATATGGTGAGAGTCTGCAAAATGCCACCTGCCACACTGCCTACACTGTCTCACATGAAGTTTATCTGTTGTTTAAGATTGTACGCCTGCTTCTCTTTCAGTGCAGAGTAGATAGTTTTATTGATCTGCATGCCTTTATGCTACTTGAAACAGCTGCCACAAAGCAATTTTAGCTTTGGGTTTGGGTTAGGGTTCTAAGTTATAATTCACCTGTCAGTGTCACTGTAAGATTATCATTGTGTGTGCCGGTGTGTGTGTGTTGGGGGGGGGGGGGGGGCTGAGACAGGCAGGTAGCGAACTGCTCTTAGCTCTCTATTTTAATATTCATACAAAAACGCATGCAATTATTTTCTTTCCTCTGTCAATATACTTAGTTATTAATAATATACCCAGATAAAACAGAGGAAAAGGGTCCATAGCTGTGAGTCATGAAATGTCAAAGATGTCAAAAATCATAGTGTTCTTATCAGCTTCATTTTTGATAGGGGGACTTTGACATTAAACTAATTTTTGAACTTTGGTGAAGTGGGCTTGCTCAGTCTTCGCACGTTGACCTCGTATTGCAGAGATTCTCTTTATTGGAATACCTGGCTGTCTTTTTCCGCTGTGCCCGTGGGCTGTAACTCCCATGTATGCTTGAAGTTCTCTCAAGGGGACTTAAGCATGTATGGTGATGACCATTTTCTATCCCACCATTCAGACATGACTATATATTCAATAATTTGCAGGAGAGAGCAACTGATGTAAACCCCTCCATACGTACGTATCTTGCAGGAGGGTGGTGGGTACTGTGGAATACAAGACCATCCTGATGGACGTGCCTTTATCTTCTCCATTTGGGATCCACAGAAAGTGAAAGATGTTCCCATCACTGCTGTGTCCAAGGGTCCGGGAACATGGACAGACAGGTTTGGGGGAGAAGGGACAGGCCTCAAGTCTATGAACTTTGAACTGGGTGAGATATATATGTATTATTAAAAGTTTAGGTTTTATGAAGGCTTGAAAGTTTTGCATGTGTAGAGGTCATGCTTTAATGAAAGACGTGTCCTTGTGCCTGAGGGCGACTTGGCAGTTCACAGGAAAACTTGTTATCACTTTCATGTAAAAACAACAACTTTTAGTTACAAGGCTGTATCAGTTGAAGATCATAAATTTTTCTTCATTAGTTTGATGAATCGTATTGTATCATGATGAATCATGATGTTTTCTCCTTTTTCCCGTGCAGTTATCAATCATGTCGCAAAACGTGCCTCTCTGTCTGTTTTTCTTTCTTTTTTTCCCTATCCATTCTTTCTTTCTGTTGGTCTTTTTTTGTGTTCTGTCTCTTTTATGTAACAGCAAATTTATCTTGATTTTTCTAACACGACAGGTTGGAAGGAGGATCAGTGGTACACAATGGTGGTGAGACGATGGAATTCACCGGACGGAGAAGCTACCCGGTTTGGGTGCTGGGTGCATGATCACAACCTGGATACCTGGACTCATCTTATAACAATGGAGTACCCTGTGCCTCAAGTCTACTTCACCGGAGGAGTTGTTAGCTTTCTGGAAGACTGGGGCTTCACCAGTCAGAACTACAGGTAGGTTCGCACAAGCACTTCCAGTTGTGTGCATTTTTGTTTGAAACATGTTGAAAATTCATTGTGAAATTGATTTCAGCGTTAATTAATTTTGGTTGTGTGGAGGAAGACAATGACAATGACAAATCCTTATTTGAGAGAGTGAGTGTGTGCATATGTATGAGAGAGGGAGAGAGAGAGAGAGGGGGGGGGGAGAGAGAGAGAGAGAAGGAGAGGGAGAAGGAGAGGGATCGAGAGAGAGAGTTGGTTGCATTTTGTTGCAAATTTACCAAGGTACATAACAACACACTTGGCCTAAAAATAAAAAAAAAGCCACTTTCATATTCTTTTGTCTTTCTTTCATTTTAATCTCACTGTTCGCTACATCAGCATTTTTTGCTGAAAAATATGATGTATATTTATTTCTTGATTTTTGTGAAGGTGTGTTCACTACAAAGGGGGATTTAAGTGCAGACTCGACAAGACCTGGATGCCCTTTGATATTGCAAAATTCCAAGTCAACATGTACGATGTGAACAACGGAACAGCCACAACAAACTTTAAGGCCCATTGCAAGAGCTCCAAAGAAGGCATCTGCATCGCAGCTGGTGCAGATGTCAAGGGTGATACTGGAACATGTTGCACATTCAACAACCAGGCATGTGACCCCCACCCCAAGAAACAGTCAATCAAGCTGAAGAGTATTGAGTTTGTTGAGAAGTTGTTGACCTGGGCGGTTGACAAGGGGAGCCCACCTCAGTTTGGGTTCAAAGTGATGGCTGGAGAGAAAGGAGTGTGCACTGGAATTGGAGAGAGTGTCACGGGGGTCCAGCTTGAGATGTGTGTTTTGCAAGAGATGAGAGAGGAAGGCGTGCTTGTTTTAAAAGTGGAGGACATTTTGGGAAACTGTGCAACAGAGTCTTGTTCCTTGGCTGGTTTCAAGTAATTTGTGGGCGCAGACCCATTGGAATGAAAACAAGACTTTTATGTGTTATTTTGAAAATGCTGATCACAGCAATAAGGAACAATTATTTCTTTCCCAAGTGTATTGTTTTACATTTTTTTAGCTTTTGAAAGGTTAAATATGGTTTGGGTTAAATGTACTTGTGTTCATTTCATGCGTTTATTTCTTTGTTTTAGCTTGAGTGCTTTTGTCATATATGTTTCAACCAGTGACTTGAAAAAATAGTTTGCAGTGTGTGTGTGTATGTGTGTGTGTTTGTGTTTGTGTGTGTGTGCGCGCGTGAGTCTGTACTCGTGTGTGTGCATGTGTGTGTGTGTGTGTAAGAAAGAGAGAGAATTGAATTGAATTGAAATTTATTTTACGAGGGTGACAGAATAAGCAATGTATACATGCTTTTTTTCATCCGGCCCTCGCCCATTGAGGGTTAACAAACAAGAAGAAATAAAAGATAAGTTTAACTATAGTACAAATGACATATTTACCATAATTAACATGTCAAGCAACCAATAAGACATTTTAAGATGCATTGTGATTCTTTAGCAATGCTTGAAAATTATATATAACAGAGAAATAGTACCGTTGACACGTTTTTATATAGAAGCCTACTGTGGTTCTTGTGCTTAGGCTGTGTATTGGACTGTCATTGTATGCCTGCATTATTAGTTGTCAGTAATTATTACATGTGCTGATTGTTCTCTTTGCCTGCGCGCGTATAGTATGTTGGTTATGTTTGGTCATAGTATGTTTGTTTATGTTTGGTCGTTATCTTGCCTGTGCGTGTATTGTATGTTTGGTCGCTTTCTTTGCCTGTGCATGTATAGTTTGTTGGTTATGTTTGGTCGGTTTCTTTGCCTGTGCGTGTATAGTATGCTTGTCGATGTATGTATTGTAAAGCGCTAAGAGTAGACATTTTTCTAGAATAGCGCTATAAAAGTTTGCATTATTATTATTATTATTATTAGAAATATGTATAGGTTACAACACGAGTGGTTTTTTATATGGCTTGTATTTCAGTCAAGACCCAGCGGATGAATATCATCAGGAGACACGAGCCTCTGGCGAGTGGCTCTCGATTGATATTCCCGCTGGCTCTTGACTGAAATACAAGCCATATAAAAAACCACTCGTGTTGTAATCTGTATATCCCATTCTACCATCAAACACAAAGTGTAGACTACTAGTGGCACTGTTGCGATCTGTGGAGAGTGAAACAGTGGTGCCAGCGAGACTTGGCCCTTTTGCAACCTTAAATTAACTAAGTGACCGTCGCTCAAAAAAATAAAACGAATGAGTGCATCTATAAGTACGCGGTAACACTACTTTCAGACCATTTAAAAGCTTTAAGTAAAGGTTCATAAGTTGCAAGAAAGTAATGAAGTCATATAGAAATCAATTTAGTTGAAGCGCACAATTCTTTTGTTTTGCGTTTCAGGTCGGCAGAACGGGCGAAACCGGGTTGGCACCCATTTGTCTTACTCGATTCAGAATCGATTCCACGTTGTTTTTCTCGAACGTATTATTATACAATCAGGCTTATTGACAGAGAAGCAAATTTTAGGGAACAAATATGTAGGTTTAGATTTAACCATTTGCTCCCTATTTGAAATGTATCTACGTGATAAACTGTTTTGCGAGTGTGTTTGCATGGATGAACCTAAACTGGTATGGGTGTGAGGAAAACGGGACCAAGTTGGTGAAGTCGCGAATTGCTGACACCAAGTCTGTCACCGCCGATTGATTGCATTTTGAAGGAATATGACTGGATTACGGAAAAATGCACACATGTTAAGTTCTTGGATACCTTCATCGCCAATGTGGACTTACTGCAGAGCCAGGCAAAAGAGTAGACTTGCTCGCAAAATACGTGAAACAGCCGATGTTTGATACGAAGCGAAGCCACCCCAAACCATGCAGTAAGGACGCTTCTCGGTCCCGCTACGCATGTCACCAGACCAGTGTTGTTGCTTTGAGTTTGACTAACAAACTCGAAACTGTCATTTAAAACATGAGCCAAATGTGTATTGATTGTGTGATTAGTCTATGTGACAGGGCTTCTATTATCTGTGCTCCCTAGCTTCTGTCAGTTCCCACACCAACACTGCTGACAGACCTGTGTGACAGACTCTCACAAACAGTCGTCTGCTACGATGCAAGGGAGGGTACTCGTTTTTTTGTTTTGGTTTGTAGCCATGGGCATTGTGATAGTGTTCGACTGTTCAAACTAGTGTTATGCACGGGTTAATAACACTGCGGATAGAACTCTTTAGCAGCAAAGCAATTAAGAGTGTATTACAATCTATTTGTTTGGCGCAAGGTCAAAGGTCGGGAGGAAAGTAGTTCTTTGCCCAAATCGGAATCTGCACTATCATATATTTTTTGGAGTCCATAATGTATTTATTGAGCTATAAAAATACAACATATATACCCATACTGAAGTAACAGAGACAAAGAAGGGAGGTCATGGGATATGTGAGAGAGCGAGAGAGAGAGAGAGAGAGAGAGAGAGAGAGAGAGTGAGTGTCACGTTTCAATATATCACTTAAGGTGAATATCACTTAAGGTGATTATGAAACGGTTAGTTACTTCTAACTAACTAACCACACCACGATCCACTCTCGCAGTCATACAATTAAATAGAGACAACAAAAGTATAAGTTTCAGACGCCTGTTTATGTAAAAACTCGCCACCTCCCTCGAGACTTCACTCAAATATGTTCTTTTACGTTCACAAAACGTAAAACCAATGGTCACTGACAAAATGCCAGTTAGAATATAGAAAATTATAGTAACACGCTGATCCCGTGTAAAGTTAGGAAAATACGACTGTTCTGCCCAAAAGTGCTAATTAATGGAGGTGTCACACACCCCACGTTGTCACTACTCGAATATAATCACAGATAGCAAAAATGACAACGGTGGTCAACGGGGTGCAAAGACATGGTGCACTTAGCTTTCTTTGGCCACTGGGTGGACGGCCTGTAATTAGTCTTTTTAGCCTCCACAACTGCTCCGTCAAATGAAGTGCTGGTTAGCGTGGTGACGAAGCAGGTAACTGTGGAGACATCAGGCGCCGCACCCAGTCGCTGGTTAGCTGGTTCGCTGGTTAGCCGGTTCGCTGGTTAGCCGGTTTGCTGGTTATGTCCGGTCCCGGTTACCACGTCTGCAGCTAGCAGTGTCCCGCAAAAGGCAGCCGTACAGAAGATGGCAAGGCTGCAAACAGAAAGCATCGGTGCACTAAACATGTCAGCTACCCCTCACCCACCACCTTTAAACATGTCATCTTTACATATCTCATCGAGCACGTGGGCCTGCACAAATGGACTTTTTACAACAACAAAACAGCCGTTTTTCGTCCTTCTCTCCCTATCTGCAAAAAACATATACAGATTAGTATTTTAGCGTCACAGAGAGCAAATTATGCGCTAACCTGGAAAGAACAACAGAGAGTATTTCATTCCACAAACACAGACTCATCAACAGCGTTAAATAATGATGTATTACCTCAAAAGCCTATGAATGTAGCACTCTCATGGAAGCAAAACCCGCTTCCTCCCTGGAATGGCCTCTGTTCGTCAACAGTGACACAATATCCAGAACCCCTTGCCGAATACTTTATGCGGTGAAGTCCATCATCGCACGGCGAAGGAAAATTGACGACTCGTCCTCAGCAAACAAGTAGCTGTGAGAAGGTGATATCTCGTTGAAGTTCCTCTAGAGTGCCGAATATTTTATGCGGTGAAGACCATCGTACTCTAGAAAACGCTGCATCGATCCTTCTTCCCTTGCCGCTGAGTGTAAAGTGTCCAGTCCTCGTGTCTCTGACAGACAACCTAGCCAATAACACGTGACTGCCCATGTCACATATCAAGTTCAGCTATCGACAGTTTCTGCCTCGCAAGCAGAATGACCCCCGAAAAATCCGTGCGCCACAAAACATCCGTGCTCTGCGCTCTCAGCAAAACTCTGCCGTATAGCCCCGACTCACGCACAGGCGCTTTCTGTCGCAATTGACCAAGAGAAGGCACCCCACCGAGTGACACTTTCTTGGTCTATGTCACTAGATCGTGACACTGAGAGAGAGAGAAAAGTACGTACAGTAATCTAATTCAGCCAGTCACAGATCACAGCCGAGTTTTCTTTTAGTTTTCTTTGTTTTATTAATTCTGTAGCATCTATCTTGTTTTTCAACGTTTCCATTTCTCTCTCCTTGTTCTGTCGTGCTTGTTCCACAAAAACCAGGCTCATGCAGCTCCTCTGTGGCATAAATTCTTGGTCTTGGTAAGAATGACTGAAGAACTGCTGCTGTTGTATGGTCCTTAGGCAGACGTCTTTGTAATTTGAAAGACCAAATGCAAAAAATATAGGACTATGCATGGTCACTTATACATGCACTTTCATTCGACACAAACACATTGGAAACATTACACACATTGTTTGTGTAAATATGATCAATAAGTGTTGCACTAGTACTGATTACTCTTGTTGGATCTTTGATTAATTGCTGAAGACCAAACAGTGATGTAATAGAGGACCATGCATGTTGCGATTTATTTAAATCATAATTTGAATCTCCTCAGAGAAGTATGTTAGAATTACAGTTGTTCACATTGTCCATCATGCGCATACAAAATCGTCAATCCTTCTAAATGGAGAGGGTTTCTATAAATATTCCCACTAATACAGAAGGTTTGATTTCTATCCAGATCCACTCAATATTCTATGATTCTTATAAAATGAGCTCTCCCTCTTGTGATCTTTGCATTATTCCCCCCTCTGCTTCTTTACCTCTGTAAACTTGTAGAGCTAGTTATTTTTCGATAATGACCCAGCAACCAAACAAATAACGAGCCAGCAACAGCCTGAATCCTCGATAGTGCAGTGGGTTGAGAAGCTGTTCTGTTTCGGTACTACTTTTGCGACTGAAAAGTTCCAAACGCTCTAATGTACGAAGTATACATTTCTGGAGCAAACAATACAAACATACCGCATTTAAATTAACAACTACAGGCCTGAACACATGAATCTCCATATAAAATCCATGAGTTCGGTTGTTTTCTGAATCTAGATCTGCCGTGCACAATCCGTTCATCACAAGCAAATTCCCAAGGCAAGTAACTCATACTCTAGCCGACAAGAGTAGTTCCCCTTCTTTTAACGCAGTTTCTTCGACAACACTGACTGCAATCCGACGGTCAGTTTTCAACAATATTTCATTTTATAAACAGATCACACGCAACCAAATGCACACATCTCATCAATTTAAACAACATAAAGCGGTTTCATACACTATTTTCCCCAGAAAACTGAACTTCATACAGTAATTAGCGTTGGAACACGGGTGCAAAATTTCGTCTGCTAGTCCCATTTGACGAAAGAACATTATCTTAAGCGATACTAAAACATAAACAGAACACACAATATCTGCCTTTACCGCCACAGCAGAATAACAGCTTATCTGTGTACTTGATTTTAGTCTAAAACAGGGAAACTGACAAGAAGTGTTAACAGAATGGAATGATTTGCACGGAACTATACAACCGCGCATTAATCGATCGCCTGCGCAGGTTGACTGGTTGAGTGATTCGGATTCGATCAAACTTTCGCACAAAAACTCCTGTTTTCTTTGAATAACTGAAGAAAGGGGGAATAAAGAGGTTACACACCTCGTCTCAGTGATTATTAAAAATAATGGTCTCAGTTCGCGGTCATGAAAAAGCTCGCTGAAGCTCGCATTTTTCATGATCCGCTAACTTTGACCATTATTTTTAATAATCACTGAGACTCGGCATGTAACCTCTACATATTTTCAAAGCACAAGACCGTATGATTTGACCAACTGCTGTCACGTCTAAACAGTGTGTAGTTTGTGATGTCAATTGAGGTATCGCTGATTCTGGAATCAAGGCGAGTTTCACTTTGTCCAAACAAATGAGAGAGAGAGAGGGAGAGAGAGAGAGAGAGAGAGAGAGACAGAGAGAGAGAGAGAGAGAGAGAGAGAGAGAGAGAGAGAGAGGGAGAGGGAGAGAGATGTAGAGGTTACATGCCGAGTCTCAGTGATTATTAAAAATAATGGTCGAAGTTAGCGGATCATGAAAAATGCGAGCTTTAGCGAGCTTTTTCATGACCGCGAACTGAGACCATTATTTTTTATAATCACTGAGACGAGGTGTGTAACCTCTTTATTCCTCCTTTCTTCAGTTATTCAAAGAAAAGAGGAGTTTTTTTTGGCGAAAATTTGATCGAATCCTCACTCAATCAGTCAACCTGCGCAGGCGATCGATTAATGCGCGGTTGTATAGTTCCGTGCAAATCATTCCATTCTGTTAACACTTCTTGTCAGTTTTCCTATTTTGGACTAAAATCAAGTACACAGATATGCTGTTATTCTGCTGTGACGGCAAAGGCAGATATTGTGTGTTCTGTATATGTTTTGGTATCGCTTAGGATAATGTTCTTTCGTCAAATGGGACTAGCAGACGAACTTTTGCACCCGTGTTCCAACGTTAAAAACTGTATGAAGTTCAGTTTTCTGGGGAAAATAGTGTATGAAACCGCTTTATGTTGTTTAAATTGATAAGATGTGTGCATTTGGTTGCGTGTGATCTGTTTATTAAATGAAATATTGTTGAAAACTGACCGTCGGATTGCAGTCTGTTGTCGAAGAAACTGAGTGAAAAGAAATTTGAAAGGGGAACTATTCTTGTCGCTAGACAAAGTATGAGAGTTACTTGCCTTGGGAATTTGCTTGCGATGAACGTTTGTGCACAGCAGACCTAGATTCAGAAAACCAAACTCATGGATTTTATATGGAGATTCATGTGTTCAAGCCTGTAGTTGTTAATTTAAATGCAGTATGGTTGTATTGTTTGCTCCATGATGTATACTTCGTACATTAGAGCGTTCGGAACTTTTCAGTCGCAAAAGTAGTACCGACGCAGAACAGCTTCTCAACCCATTGCGCTATCGAGGATTCAGGCTGTTGCTGGGTCGTTATTTGTTTGGTTGCTGGGTGTTTATCGAAAAATAACTAGCTCTACAAGTTTACAGAGGTAAAGAAGCAGAGGGGGGAAATAAAACACATTAATGTCTGTCTAATATTTCTGGAAGTACAGTAATTCCAATTACGTGACCCTACGATAGCCTCCGAATATTAACACCAAATACCATATTATTACAGCCAGTCGCAGATCACAGCAGCATTACTCGGAGAGTTTTTTTTGGTAGTTTAAACTGTTTTATTCATTCTCCAGCATCTATCTTGTTTTTCAATGCTTCCATTTCTCTCTCCATGTTCTGCCTTGCTTGTTCCTCAAAAACCAGTCCGAGCTCCTCTGTGGCATAAATTCTTGGTCTTTGTAAGAATGACTGAAGAACCTGTACAAGCCAGAAAATACAGTTAGTAAGGTAAAAGTACACATCTGTAATCATGTTCAGAGGCACTCATAAGTCATGCACTTAGACATGCAGACACCCACACAGACACCCTACTCAGTCTCACACACCCAGGCTGTATTGAAAGTACCAGGTACAGAAACCTTATTTCATAAGAAATAAAGTATTGAATCAAATCATCTTTTTTTTTTGAAAAAAGGGGTAGGGTTAGTTTTACCATTTTGAAATGAAAAAACAAACAAACAAACAAAAACAGGGAGAAAAAGAATATACTTTTGTTCGTCCATTGCAGAAATCCTTGGGGTTCATATGGCAATACTCCCTCTGGATATTGACTGCATATAAATCATACACTGAAAATAAAGGAAAAGCCAGGAACTTACATGTATTGCTTTCTTTCATTGTTGTGTTACTGTACTGTATGACTGGTTACTAGATTTCACACACACACACACACACGCACACATAAGAATATAAAGTGCCTTTTGAAGTGCATGTAAGCATAAAAAATGCTATTTGAATTACAAGATTTAAACTTATGACAGGTTCAGTGTTGCAGTAAATCACAGGGTTATATAACAAGTAAACTTATTGTTTAAAACGTCATGAATATTGAACGCAGCAAAAGAAGAAGCAGACTTAAATTTGTTTAAAAGTTGAACAGAGTTTGCGATAAAAGTTGACCTCGCAAGCACAGTTCTACTTTTGGCATTCTAAAATTTGTTGTAGAAGGAAGCAGTTCAAACTGGTGTGCTAAAACATCACTTGATATACCTCTTTCCACAGGATCTATTCATTTACAAATTTATTGTTTACTAGAGGAATACCCGGCTTCGCTGGGGTGAATCGCGAGACAGAGACAGACAGCGTGTCACCACAATCACCTTTGAAGGCGAAGTCCTGTCAAACGGGATTGAGAATTTTAGAGCTTATTTCTTAGCCCTATATTATCTGTTGTGGCTTCTCAAATGCCAGAACATACAGACAGACAAAAGCCGCTAGACCCCATCACAAACAGAACTCTTAAATCCACAGGTGTTGCCCACACACACACACAAACACACACACACACAGAAGCCGTATATATATATGTATATCTATATCTATAAATATATAGAGATAGGTGACAGTGTATTTTTCGCGTGGCTATAAATTGATTCGACCTTTTCACTTTGACAGTAAGAACAACTTACGGGTGCAAGGGAAGCGTTCTGGACAGCGCAGTGACATTCTAAAAATAGTAACGTAGAAACGGGAATATGGATTGAAGCCACACGAAGGAAGGGAGATAAACGCAAAACACTGGAAAAGATAAGGAAGAGTTACTGGGAATGGTGAAATGAACAGAAAAACCAAAATCGGTTCAGCGCTGCGCGCTGAGAGCACGTGTTGAAATATCTCATCGATGATATTGTGTCCGGGGTGTAGCTGAATACGGTGTCCAAATTTGAAAAAGATCCACCGAGAACTTTGGCGTTGTGATGTGGTCTAGCGGCTTTGGTGTGTCGGTATGGGGGCCCGGGTAGCTCAGGTGGAACCAAAATCGGTTCAGCGCTGCGCGCTGAGAGCACGTGTTGAAATATCTCATCGATGAGGTTGTGTCCGGGGTGTAGCTGAATACGGTGTCCAAATTTGAAAAAGATCCACCGAGAACTTTGGCCGTGCATCGCGAACAGACAGACAGACAAACAGACAGACAGACACTAGTCGTATATATATATATAGATTTCCAAGTTATTACCATGCTGTGGTTGCCCAAGAATGGCCATGTCAAAATCAAGGAAGAATGCAAGGTCTGAATCCTGAGAAGACAGCTCATCAGGGAAATGGTTAATCGTGGCGGTGATCAACTGTATCACTTTCTGAGATAGGTCTTCATTCTGTAACAGAAAATAGAGCACAAAAATGAAGTGATTTTCTTGAAACCATTAGCTGTAGATGAATTACAGCTAGTTTCATGATTTAATGTAACGTTTTCTAAGAATTCCAGTAGAGCGTAGAAAAAGGGGCTACATGTCAATACGTCCCAATACCATTACGTCCCAGAACCATTACGTTCCAGTACCATTATGTCCCAGTACCATTGCGTCCCAGTACCATTGCGTCCCAATACCATTGGGTCCCAGTACCATTGCGTCCCAGTACCATTAGGTCCCAATACAATTACGTGCCATTGCGTCCCCGTACCATTAGGTCCCAATACTAGTGAATTTATTTTTTGAGATGTTACCGTAGCAGTGTAGCGACACGTTTTGTAATAAAAGTGCGTTTTGTCATAAATTTATTTCAAATCGTGTTCGGATTACACAAAATTTATTACAAAACGCGTTCAACACGATTTGTAATAAAAATTGTGTAAGCCGAACACGATTTTTAATAAATTTATTACAAAACGCACTTTTATTACAAAACGTGTCGGTACATAGCAGTATTTCACAAATAAAAATAAAATAAAAAGATGTGTACCGATGATGTCGGACAAACTTGTGGACGGACATTGACCAAAAAAATGTATTGATAGGTTCCGGGTGCGTATTGCTAGCGCTCCCCCCCGCGGGTTAGGGGGAAGAATTTACCCGATGCTCCCCAGCATGTCATAAGAGGCGACTAACGGATTCTGTTTCTCCTTTTACCATTGTTAAAAGTTTCTTGTATATAAAATAGTCAATTTTTGTAAAGATTTTAGTCAAGCAGTATGTAAGAAATGTTAAGTCCTTTGTACTGGAAACTTGCATTCTCCCAGTAAGGTAATATATTGTACTACGTTGCAAGCCCCTGGAGCAATTTTTTGATTAGTGCTTTTGTGAACAAGAAACAATTGACAAGTGGCTCTATCCCATCCCCCCCCTTTCCCCGTCGCGATATAACCTTGAACGGTTGAAAACAACGTTAAACACCAAATAAATAAAGAAAGAAAGCTGAAACCCTCCCATGGGCGAGGGCTGGATGTAAACAAGAAGGGCAAAGCCCATACGACTCACATGCTTTACACATTTTTCCTACCAAAATACATGTGACCTTGACCCAAGGTCAAGGTCATCCAAGGTCATGCAACACAAAGCTGTTAATTCAAGACATAGGAAGTACAATGGTGCTTTTTGGCTCTTTCTACCATGAGATATGGTCACTTTTAGTGGTTCACTACCTTATTTTCGTCACATTTCATAAGGGTCAAAGTGACCTTGACCTTGATCATATGTGACCAAATGTGTCTCATGATGAAAGCATAACATGTGCCCCACATAATTTTTAAGTTTGAAACAGTTATCTTCCATAGTTCAGGGTCAAGGTCACTTCAAAATATGTATACAATCCAACTTTGAAGAGCTCCTGTGACCTTGACCTTGAAGCAAGGAAAACCAAACTGGTATCAAAAGATGGGGCTTACTTTGCCCTATATATCATATATAGGTGAGGTATTGAATCTTAAAAACTTCAGAGAAAATGGGAAAAATGTGAAAAATAGCTGTTTTTTAGGCAACATTTATGGCCCCTGCGACCTTGACCTTGAAGCAAGGTCAAGATGCTATGTATGTTTTTTGGGGCCTTGTCATCATACACCATCTTGCCAAATTGGTACTGATAGACTGAATAGTGTCCAAGAAATATCCAACGTTAAAGTTTTCCGGACGGACGTCCGGACGGACGGACGTCCGGACGGACGGACGGACGGACGGACGGACGACTCGGGTGAGTACATAGACTCACTTTTGCTTCGCATGTGAGTCAAAAACCCACATGTTTGCTTATGCCATTACCCTCGTTAATAAAGAATTTGTCTTTGTCTTGTCTTGTCTTGTCTTGTCTTGTCTTGTCTCTCTCTCTCTCTCTCTCTCTCTCTCTCTTCTCTCTCTCTCTCTCTCTCTCTCTCTCTTTCTCTCTCTCTCTGTGTGACTGGAGAACAATAATTGACAAACACGAATAATTATTGGAAACTGCACAATCAGACAGTACATTTCTTCTTTATGAAAAATCATGAAGGAAAAAAAGGGGTCATAATACTTGTTACAATATGTTATCTTCTACGTGTCACTTAAAATCAAAATAAATTTTGACTCTTGAATTAAAGGTCTTGCTTAAAAAAGGGACCTGTCATCTTTCATCAGATTATAAAATATAATGAATTAAAAATTGTCTGACCAACGAAATATCTCATAAATCAATGTGTTTAACAGATTGTGTGTATGTCTATTTATTTATTTATTTATCTCTTCTCCATCCTTAATCACTGTTCACACCCACCCATCCCTTCTCTCCCCTAGTCTGACCACGATGATCACGTACCCCATCCCCCCTTCCGCGGGTCCCCCCCTTCTGCGGCCCACACCTCACTGTGCCCACATCACCTCCCCATTAACCCCCCCACACACACACTGCCCACCGCAGCGTTCAAGCATTGCTCAAGTAACAATTGTGTTGGGACGTAATGGTACGGGGACGTAATGGGATTCCTTTATGGGACGTATCGAGATGCAATTTTCTTGGGACCTATTGAAACGCAATTTTCTTGGGACGCAATGGTACGGGACGCAATGGCACTGGGACCCAATGGTATTGGGACCCAATGGGATTGCTTAATGGGACGCAATGAGACGGCATTTTTTGGGGACGCAATGGTACAGGGACACAATCAGACCTGTTTACCCCCATAAGTAATGCTCAGCCCCAAAAATAGTAATCCTGGCACAAAAATAGTAATCATCCAGCATTCGTCGCCAATTACAACGCACATGACAACTGTGACTGCGAAACGCAATCATGCACATATATCCATCATTCACAAACCAAACACATCAGTCAGTTTTTGTAGTCATCATAATTTCAACGAAGATCACATCAAAAGCACATGCATCACTGATTCTTTTTCTTTTGCTCGTAGTAGGCTTTTTTCAGTGTGTCAAGCGCTTCTCTACTGTACTTGCGCTTGCCGAATGAGTGAGGGCGAGACTTCACCACTAGAATAAGGCTCTCCAGCGTCTTATCAGACAGACATGATCTCTGGTCAGTCCTGTGCTTTTTCACCCCATTTTGCCATTGAAAAAACAATGCCAAACATGTGAATTGATTAAAAAAAAAAAAATTTTTTTACATTTTTTTTATTTATGAAAATCGTAGTCTTGACAGGGATAGCGGAATGGCGTATTTTTTGCAGAAAATCGTAATAAATTACGCCAAAATCGTAAGGGTAAACAGGTCTGCACAATGGTACTGGGACGTATTGGCATGACCCCGAAAAAGGAGTATTTGAAGTGCATGATATACAGGCAAGCCAGTACACTGTGTACTACTCTCATTTTGAAAACTTGTGATAAGCAGCTAGGATAAGAATTGCAAATGAATAGTAAACCAGTTTACAGCTTGGATTTGCTGACAATGCTAATATATAATCAAGTCTCCATGGCTGTCCTTTACAGACAGACATACATAGGCAGGGATACAAGCAGACACACACAGAAACACACAGAAACATACAGACAGGCAGACAGACAGACAAACACACACTCTTACCAGCTGCACATCATCAGCAAACTGCTTGAAGATGTCAACACTGTCACTTTCATGTGTTAAAGATGTTGGGTCATATTCAATGCTGCAACATTCAAATAGTTCATGTTAATTTTACCTCAGATGAGAACCTGCACATAAACATGCAAACTGCTATACAGCGGTACGTGCTTTGTATCACACACAAATTTGGAACTGTCAAAAGCTCATCAAGTGCAATCCTTGACTAAATAGTCACTTATCTGCATAACTATATGCTGCAGAGAGAGAGAGACAGGCAGACAGGCAGAGACACACAGAGAGAGACTTACATACAGACAGACAGACTGATGGACTGACAGAGAGACTGATGGACTGACAGAGACAGACAGAGATTGACAGGTACACAGAGATATTTTTCTTACTCGTGAAAAAGTATGGCCAGCACAACCGAAGCATGATCTGCAACATTCTTTCCCCATTTCTGAAAGTGGTTCATCATGTCATAAAGGTGATGCAGTGTATGGTAGTATCGCCATTTTTCACTGTAATGTTGGACTATTTCTTCAGTCCATTTCTCGAGTTTTTCTGGTGAAATCTTCAGTGTCTGCATGTCTGATCTTTCAAACCATCTTGAAACATCATCTCTTGACATGTTGGTAATTTTTCTGAAAGAGAATGTGGCAGTTGTAAGTAGCCTAAATGTATTCTGGAAACTGTTTCAAGAACTTATTTGTTACATACAATGCCACTCTAAATCAGTAGAGGCAAAACGAAACTTCTAAATACATCTCATGAATTTGCACTTGAAAGCAGCGTAGATCAAAGACATATTAGCTAAAGGGTTCAGACACATTGTTGGAGCGGATTTTCTCAGCCGAGTATGTGAGTAAAACTGTGTTCATTCTCCAACAGACTAATGTATACATACCTGGATTTTAATCTTTTATGTATACATAATATGTGTACAGGTAGCGTTTCAATGATTGAAAGAAATTAGGTAAATTTCTTCTTGTGTTGGGGGTAATGTTAGGAAACGCTGCCGTTGCTGAACTTTGGTTCAGTTTTGTGTGTTGCATGTAGTTGACTTATTTACACGTACTTTGTGGGAAAGTACCGATATTATATTTTGTAAACACAATCATTTATGTTTGGACGAGAATGCAGGTGAACTTTCTAGTCCTGTCAAAACAAGTTGTTTACCACATTGTTTTGAGTCGTGGGTTCGTGGCGTTCGCTCGGATAGTAAGTGCGTCGGCGCTTTTGATGTACGTCACAGAGAATGTCACATGCGCGTACGCACGCACACACGCACGCCCACAAACACACACATAGACAGACAGACACACACACACACACACACACTCGCACACATGGCGTCGCCCATTTACACAGACAGACAGACAGACAAGCAGACAGACATACAAACACACACACATATACCGTCACATACACACATTCGCACATGCACATGACAGAAACACAACGACGCCCACGTATAAAATTTCATCTCACACGGCATCACTGCAGAGCGCCTAGAACTGTACCCACGGAATATGCGCGATATAAGCGTCAGTCATTGATTAATTGATTGATTACACACTAACACACACCCTTATAAGCGGGGGGTGAAAGCGTGGTGGCCAGTGACCCAGAACGAACACAAACCAACGCTCGAAGTTCGATTGCCCTACTTTTCTTTTCTGTTTCCTTTAAAAAAAAACAAGAAGAGCAAACGCTCGATCGAGTCACTTTCGCAGTTCTGAATATTATATGAGGCATCAGATGGACAGGAAGAAATTGCTATTCACAACACAATGCATACCTGAAGAATGAGATTGCATGGATCGAGCAACAAAATATTTACCTTGGCATTAAAAATACTCTCATTAATCTCACATAAACAAACCCCATCAATAAAAGAGCTGTGTCACTTTTATAGTTTACGAGAAAAGCCCAACGTTAAGTTGTGTGTTGACGAACAGGAAAGGCTAGTTATCTCCCCTGTGTTTCCGATAACGTTTGTAAAAAGCTACAGATGTAAATAATTTGATGTAAAGAATAATCCTATAAAGTTTGAATCAAATCCGATGAATAGTTTCAGAGATATGATATTTCAATTTTTTTCCTTCAAGACATACCTGTGACCTTGAAAAAGGTCAAAGGTCACCAAAGCAGACGTCAAAGTGTAGAGGTCACTGGGAGTCACGTTCACATAAAATTTGAGCCCGGTCACTTTTATAGTTTCCGAGAAAAGCCCAACGTTAAGTTGTGTGTTGCCGAACAGAAAAGGCTAGTTATCTCCCTTGTTGAACAGAAAAGGCTAGTTATCTCCCTTGTTTTTCTGATAACGTTCGTAAAAGGCTACAGATGTAAATACTTTGATGTAAAGAATAATCCTACAAAGTTTCAATCACATCCGATGAAGTTTGTCAAAGATATAAAATGTCTAATTTTTCCTTTGACGCTGACCTGTGACCTTGAAAAAGGTCAAAGGTCAACGAAACCATCGTTAAAGTGTAGAGGTCATTGGAGGTCACGACTAAACAAAATATGAGCCCGATCGCTTTGATAGTTTCCGAGAAAAGTCCAACGTTAAGGTGGTGTCTACGGACGGCCGGCCGGACAGACTAACACTGACCGATTACATAGAGTCACTTTTTCTCAAGTGACTCAAAAAATCATTGACTTTACCTGCTGGTTAACACTCGGTATGATCTGGGTCAGTGGAACATAACTTCCACGTGCAGCACACAGCGACACCGACACAATGACAGCATCAGTTTCAACACTGGGTATTGTTGCAGACCCGGTTAGCGCGCTGTCCACGATTTTTTAAAGCACGAGTTTTGGAGTTTTGCCCTACTTTGATAGGTGACGTGGTATCTGACGAGCAGTTTTTTTAAAACTTTCCTCTGCGTGACTTATCTCGATAGGGATAGGTGAGGTCGGGGTACGTAACGCAATATCTAAACCTCCCTATTATCAATACAATACAATATACGGGGTCATGCCAATACGTCCCAGTACCATTGTGTCCCAGTACCATTGCGTCCCCCAAAAATGCCGTCTCATTGCGTCCCATTAAGCAATCCCATTGGGTCCCAATACCATTGGGTCCCAGTGCCATTGCGTCCCGTACCATTGCGTCCCAACAAAATTGCGTGTCGATAGGTCCCAAGAAAATTGCATCTCGATACGTCCCATAAAGGAATCCCATTACGTCCCCGTACCATTACGTCCCAACACAATTGGGCAGTGTGTGTGTGTGTGTGTGTGTGTGTGTGTGTGTGTGTATGGGTGTGTGTGTGTGTGTGTGTGTGTGTGTTATGTACGTATGTATGTAGGTGTCTGTCTCTACATTTGTGCGTGTATGGGTTTCGCTATCTGTGTGGTCTCGGTGTCTATGTGCTGAAGGTTCGATGACTGGACAGTCAGTCTAGCTTTTCTCAGAAACGGGTTTAAACATCGTCTACTCAGTAAATAAGCCTACAGTCATGTCATGCTCGGTTACATACAGGGGAATACAAAGCGGTGTACTGTACTGTTTCGGTATTTTTCTTTGTGTCGAGCACCGCTAAAGCATATATATTAATTTTACACTTCGGTTTAGGTTAGCGTGCTTCAGTTCATTTTAAAAGAAAGAACATGGTTACCTCAGAAAACCTGTAAGGAAAGCAAGGAGCGCCTCAAAACAAACACACTGACATGCAATATCCTTTACAGTTTCTGATTATATCGTGAAGGATTTTTTTTTCTCCCATGAACAAACATTTTTTTATTTTTTTTATTTTTCCACTTTACCTCATCTCGACTAACCGGTACACATCTTTTTGTTTTATTTTTATTTGTGAAATACGGCTATGTACCGACACAATTTTTATTACAAATCGTGTTGAACGCGTTTTGTAATAAAAATTGTGTAATCCGACACGATTTGTAATAAATTTATTACAAAACGCACTTTTATTACAAAACGTGTCACTACACTGTTACAGTAACATCTCAGAAATTAAATTCACTTTTTGTTTGTTTGTTTGCTTAACGCCCAGCCGACCACGAAGGGCCATATCAGGGCGGTGCTGCTTTGACATATAACGTGCGCCACACACAAGACAGAAGTCGCAGCACAGGCTTCATGTCTCACCCAGTCACATTATTCTGACACCGGACCAACCAGTCCTAGCACTAACCCCACAATGCCAGACGCCAGGCGGAGCAGCCACTAGATTGCCAATTTTAAAGTCTTAAGTATGACCCGGCCGGGGTTCGAACCCACGACCTCCCGATCACGGGGCGGACGCCTTACCACTAGGCCAACCGTGCCGGTATTAAATTCGCTAGTATTGGGACCTAATGGTACGGGGACGCAATGGCACGTAATTGTATTGGGACGTAATGGTACTGGGACGCAATGGTACTGGGACCCAATGGTATTGGGACGCAATGGTACTGGGACGCAATGGTACTGGGACGTAATGGTACTGGGACGTAATGGTACTGGGACGTAATGGTACTGGGACGTAATGGTACTGGGACGTAATGGTACTGGGACGTAATGGTATGTTCCCCAATATACATAGGTAAAATCATGTGCTTAGCTATGAAGTAATGTTATCACATGTTATTTAAGGAAAATGAGTAAATATATGTACCAAGCGTATAACATCAGCAAAACTGAGAAAATACAGCACATCGGTTATCACATAAGAAAGTATATTAAAAAATAAATTAACATGCATTCACCATCAACAATGCACAAACGAAAGTCAGCACCTTGCCGGTTCTCACATATTGTCTAAGATATATAATCATGCAAAACAAAATCAACAATACTGAAACAATACAGAACACTGACCCCGTGCATCAGAGCGACAACACCAGCATCTACCGCCCCACCTGAGAATTGAGGATGTGAATTGCAGATGGAATGAACGATTTTCTGTAGCGTGTGGATCTTGCGGTTGGTTGTCTGAATCTGTTGCTCCTTTCTGTCCGTCTACTGTCAAATTCCGGTCTGAGTGGGTGCGAGTCGTCAGCCAAAATCTTCTGTACCTTGTCAGTCAGTCGTCGTTCATGTGTTGATGTGAAATTGTCCTGCTTCCTCCCAACCACCCCACTTGCTTTCCTGATGAATTTATCTAATCTATCCCTGTCTTGCTTGTTGATGTTGCCACCCCAACACACGGAGCCAAAGTACAACACACTATTGCACGTTGAAGTGTAAAACATCTGAAGGATTTCTTGTCTGATGTTAAAAGACCTGAGTTTTCTCAAAAAGTACAGGCGAGAGTGGAGTTTCTTCACAAGGGCATCAGAGTTTGGTTTCCATGTCAACTTATTGTCTATAATCACCCCCAAATACTTATACTGCTCTACCTTCTCTACGACCTCCCCCTTGATCACTATCTCCCTGTGTACATGTTCCCCCCTCCTGTTGTCCATTATCATTTCCTTTGTCTTTCCCACATTAAGCTCTAAATAGTTGTTTTCACACCACCCCACAAACCTATCTACCTCCTGCCTGTAGTCAGAGTCGTCGTCATCAGTCAGCAGTCCCGTCAGTCCAGTGTCGTCAGCAAACTTGGTTATGGGGCAGAATTAAGTCACTAGAACTTCTAAAATCTGCTGTGTAGAGAGAAAAAAGAAAAGGTGAGAGTCTCTTTCTCTCTCACACACACTTTCACTCGCTCGGAGATCACGACATCAAGTAAACAAGTCGCGTAAGGCGAAAATACAATATTTAGTCAAGTAGCTGTCGAACTCACAGAATGAAACTGAACGCAATGCCATTTTTCAGCAAGACCGTATACTCGTAGCATCGTCAGTCCACCGCTCATGGCAAAGGCAGTGAAATTGACAAGAAGAGCGGGGTAGTAGTTGCGCTAAGAAGGATAGCACGCTTTTCTGTACCTCTCTTTGTTTTAACTTTCTGAGCGTGTTTTTAATCCAAACATATCATATCTATATGTTTTTGGAATCAGGAACCGACAAGGAATAAGACGAAAGTGTTTTTAAATTGATTTGGACAATTTAATTTTGATAATAATTTTTATATATTTAATTTTCAGAGCTTGTTTTTAATCCGAATATAACATATTTATATGTTTTTGGAATCAGCAAATAATGGAGAATAAGATAAACGTAAATTTGGATCGTTTTATAAATTTTTATTTTTTTTTACAATTTTCAGATTTTTAATGACCAAAGTCATCAATTAATTTTTAAGCCACCAAGCTGAAATGCAATACCGAAGTCCGGGCTTTGTCGAAGATTACTTGACCAAAATTTTAACCAATTTGGTTGAAAAATGAGGGCGTGACAGTGCTGCCTCAACTTTCACGAAAAGCCGGATATGACGTCATCAAAGACATTTATCAAAAAAATGAAAAAAAGAATTCCGGGATTTCATACCCAGGAACTCTCATGTCAAATTTCATAAAGATCGGTCCAGTAGTTTAGTCTGAATCGCTCTACACACACACACACACACACAGACACACAGACACACAGACACACGCACATACACCACGACCCTCGTTTCGATTCCCCCTCGATGTTATAATATTTAGTCAAAACTTGACTAAATATAAAAATCACAAAAAACAATCAGGCATCCGCTGACGGCAGTATCATATGGCAATCCGAATGGTGCAAATGTCCCTTCTAGCTCTTGATGTCTAAATAACGCATTATTTAGCTAAATAACGCGTTATTTAGCTAAACAATGCTTTATTTAACTATATCATGCATTATTTAGCTAAATAATGCATTGTTTAACTTAAACTTAAACTTAGTGTACAGTATGGCAATCCGAATGGTGCAAATGTCCCTTCTAGCTCTTGATGTCTAAATAACGCATTATTTAGCTAAATAACGCGTTATTTCGCTAAACAATGCTTTATTTAACTATATCATGCATTATTTAGCTAAATAATGCATTGTTTAACTTAAACAATGCATTATTTACAGATACAGAAAAAAGAGAGCCCAAAGCACTAAATAATGCATTGTTTAGCATAAATAAGAGATTGTGTTTGTAAATAACTCATTATTGAGTCACTTGAGAAAATGTGACTATGTAATCGGTCAGTGTTAGTCTGTCCGGCCGGCCGGCCGTCCGGCCGGCCGTCCGTAGACACCACCTTAACGTTGGACTTTTCTCGGAAACTATCAAAGCGATCGGGCTCATATTTTGTTTAGTCGTGACCTCCAATGACCTCTACACTTTAACGATGGTTTCGTTGACCTTTGACCTTTTTCAAGGTCACAGGTCAGCGTCAAAGGAAAAATTAGACATTTTATATCTTTGACAAAGTTCATCGGATGTGATTGAAACTTTGTAGGATTATTCTTTACATCAAAGTATTTACATCTGTAGCCTTTTACGAACGTTATCAGAAAAACAAGGGAGATAACTAGCCTTTTCTGTTCGGCAACACACAACTTAACGTTGGGCTTTTCTCGGAAACTATAAAAGTGACCGGGCTCAAATTTTATGTGAACGTGACTCCCAGTGACCTCTACACTTTGACGTCTGCTTTGGTGACCTTTGACCTTTTTCAAGGTCATAATATTCAGAACTGCGAAAGTGACTCGATCGAGCGTTTGCTCTTCTTGTTTATAAATAATTACGCGTTTTTTCTAAACAATATATTATATGTAAATAAAGTGTTATTTAGATAAATAAAATATTATTTAAATAAATAAAATATTATTTAGATAAATAAAATATTATTTGGATAAATAAAATATTGTATGTAAATAAAATATTATTTAGATAAATAAAATATTATTTAGATAAATAAAATATTATTTAGATAAATAAAATATTATTTAAATAAATAATTTATTATTTACTGTTTTTGCCTTGAAATAGTATTATTACGCTAAATAATGCTTTATATAGCTATATAATAGGTTTCCGCTATATAATTCATGATTTGGTAAATAATACATTATATACCGTAAATAAAATATTATTTACCGTAAACAATATTCATTGTTTAGCGCAGTGCATCGAAGCCGATATTTCTCTTGTTGTTTTTTTACCACGTGTTTCCGTGGATCCACGAGAGCTCTGTTGATTCTCAAACTGACCAATCAGACAACTATCATCTGTACTATGGCAATCCGAATGGTGCAAATGTCCCTTTTAGCTCTTGATGTCTAAATAACACATTATTTAGCTAAATAACGCGTTATTTAGCTAAACAATGCTTTATTTAGCTATATCATGCATTATTTTAGCTAAATAATGCATTGTTTAAATTAAACAATGCATTATTTACAGATACAGAAAAAAGAGAGCCCAAAGCACTAAATAATGCATTGTTTAGCATAAATAAGAGATTGTGTTTGTAAATAACTCATTATTTATAAATAATTACGCGTTTTCTCTAAACAATATATTATATGTAAATAAAGTGTTATTTAGATAAATAAAATATTATTTAGATAAATAAAATATTATTTAGATAAATAAAATATTATTTAGATAAATAAAATATTATATGTAAATAAAATATTATTTAGATAAATAAAATATTATTTAGATAAATAAAATATTATTTAGATAAATAATTTATTATTTAGATAAATAATTTATTATTTAGATAAATAATTTATTATTTACTGTTTTTGCCTTGAAATAGTATTATTACGCTAAATAATGCTTTATATAGCTATATAATAGGTTTCCGCTATATAATTCATGATTTGGTAAATAATACATTATATACCGTAAATAAAATATTATATACCGTAAACAATTCATTGTTTAGCGCATCGCGAAGCCGTTTTTTCTCTTGTTGTTTTTTTCCACGTGTTTCCGTGGATCCGAGAGAGCGCTGTTGATTCTCCACTGTCTTGGCAAACCCAGTATCCGGTACTCCACATCCGGTTCCGCCAAGTTTGTTTGTTTGTTTATTTGTTGCTTAACGTCCAGCCGACTACGCAGAGCCATATCAGGACGAGGAAGGGGGGGATGAAGGGGGCGACTTGTCAAGCGATTCCTGTTTACAAATGCACTAACCCATTACTTGTGTCCCAGCAGGCTTTAGTAAAACTAAATTAATACCTACTGGAAGATTACCAGTTTCCAGTATGTTAAAATAGGCTTAACCTATCTACTGCTGGACTTACATCAGAACACTAACAGATTAAACTATACATGAATCGCGAGACAAGCGGCAAGAGAAGAGATTTTTGGAAAAAATACAGGTGAATGAGCAAGAAGGCAGAAAAAAGAAAAGAATTCATGAAGAAAAAGAGAGCATGACAGGAAAGAGGAACCAAAAATCTACCTAACAGCAAACTAGAAAGCTCCTGCGGTTCCAAAAACAGGAGGGGCCTTTAATTTCATAACCGCAGTGCCCCACTGCGGGAGTTCCGCCAAGGGACTGGGTGGCCGAGTGGTAACGCACTTGCGCTCGGAAGCGAGAGGTTGCGTGTTCAGGCCTGGGTCAGGCCACAATTTTCTCCCCCCTTTCCTAACCTAGATGGTGGGTTCAAGTGCTAGTCTTTCGGATGAGACGAAAAACCGAGGTCTATGCTTGGCGCTGGTGGACAATATTCACTTTTTTGGCCAAAAACGCCAGTTTTGGCCCAAAAAGACAAAGATTTGGCCAAAAAACCCATACATTTGGCCAAATAAAATAGATTTGGCTATAACTTTTTTTTGGCCAAAACTTTCTATGTAAAAGTTTTGGCCAAAACTGTTTTTGTTAGCTAAAACGGGAGATTTGGCCAAACTTCTGCCATAAAAAGATTTGGCCAAAAAAGATTTGGCCAAACAAAAAAGATTTGGCCAAATCTTCACTTTTTTGGCCAAATCTTTTTTTGTTTGGCCAAATCTTTTTTTGGCCAAATCTTTTGTATTTGCTGGCGCTGGTGGACAATATTCACTTTTTTGGCCAAAAACGCACTTTTTTGGCCAAAACTGGCGTTTTTGGCCAAAACTGGCATTTTTGGCCAAAACAATACTTTTTTGGCCAAAACTGTGCTTTTTTAGCCAAAACTTAGCTTTTTTGGCCAAAACTTAGCTTTTTTGGCCAAAACTGGCGTTTTTGGCCAAAACTGGCGTTTTTGGCCAAAACTATACTTTTTTGGCCAAAACTTTGCTTGTTTGGCCAAAAATGTACGTTTTTGGCCAAAAAAGTGTGCTTTTGGCCAAAAAAGTGAATATTGTCCACCAGCGCCTAGCAGCTTGGTGCTGGTGGACAATATTCACTTTTTTGGCCAAAAACGCACTTTTTGGGCCAAAACTGGCGTTTTTGGCCAAAACTGGCGTTTTTGGCCAAAACTATACTTTTTGGGCCAAAACTTTGCTTTTTTGGCCCAAACTGGCGTTCTTGGCCAAAAAAATGAATATTGTCCATCAGCGCCAAGGGGTACTCAAAGATTTGGCCAAAAAATGAAGTTTTGGCCAAAAAAATATTTGGCCAAAACTTTCAATGTAAAAGTTTTGGCCAAAAAAATATTAGGCCAAATCTAAAACATTTGGCCAAAAAAGTGAATATTTGGCCAAATGTTTTAGATTTGGCCAAATATTTTTTGGCCAAAACTTTGCACTCAAAAGTTTTGGCCAAAACATGTTTTTGGCCAAAAACACCCTTTCTTGGTCAAAAACGTACATTTTTGGCCAAAAAAGTGTGTTTTTGGCCAAAAAAGTGAATATTGTCCACCAGCGCCAAGCATAGAGGTCCCTTCGTGTACACTACATTGGGGTGTGCACGTTAAAGATCCCACGATTGACAAAAGGGTCTTTCCTGGCAAAATTGT
The DNA here is from genome assembly GCF_037325665.1 of Littorina saxatilis. Lineage (NCBI taxonomy): Eukaryota > Metazoa > Mollusca > Gastropoda > Littorinimorpha > Littorinidae > Littorina > Littorina saxatilis. Next base: position 32,403,821 of record NC_090249.1, read on the forward strand.
ATAGGCATAGATAAAAATGTCCATCAAATACCCCTGGGACTTGGAATAAAGTTAAAAAAAAATTCCATCTCACACGGCATTAAGTCTCAGGAAACATGAATACACGCATGCAGGAAAAAAAATATGGGTAGCGCCGTGTGTATGGCAGCTCGCTTTCCCCGGGGAGAAAGCAGCCCGAATTTCCATGAGGGTAACCTCACTGGACTGTAAATCTTATCCAATCCAATCCAATCCAATCCAAATGTAATCAAGATGGCTACACAAGCACAAGGGAACGTTCCCGCTGAATTGATCAGAACTCTAACTACAGCGGTTGTCCAGGAACTGGCACTGCAAAGGGTTCGTATTTTAAAGTTTTATGGGGGAACATCTTTTACATCTGGACATGGAGAATGAACGACTGCGAACTAAATTGCTGCTGTTGTACCATCAGTTGAAGTTAGCCACCTGACAAGAAGATGGTCGGAAGCGAAGCGGATGTAGCTTTAGTACGCCGAGACAGATGCTAGTTGTCTGATTGGTCAGTTTGAGAATCAACAGAGCTCTCGTGGATCCACGGAAACACGTGGTAAAAAAACAACAAGAGAAATATCGGCTTCGATGCACTGCGCTAAACAATGAATATTGTTTACGGTAAATAATATTTTATTTACGGTATATAATGTATTACTAGTGGTACCCGTGCTACGCACTTTGTGTGCTGCGCATGCGATGTCATTTTGTTGGTTATGTGCTTGTGAAAATGTTGTTTGCACCCCCCCCCCCCCCCCCCCCCGCACATTATCCCGCATATAATGAATTATATTCTCTTGGTGAAAAATAAAATGTTAACCCTTACACCGGTGCAATTCTGTAACACATGTTACATAGCCACTGGTGAATTAACAGAGAGAAAAATAACAAAAAACAGTCATATAGGTTTTCGCATCAATGGGAGGTAATCGGAACTGACCAAAAAGACTGCGCGACCGCACGCGACTATACAAACAAACAAAATAAAATACAGCAGGTATGACGTTTGCATGAATCCATGATTACGTCTACATGAACAACAGTGATAAAAGTGCGCATCTCTTCCCAGCCGTGCAGCGCTTTGAAAGTTGGAAGCATTAAAATTTAAACGGGTAAAAAGCCATCGTGAAGATACGAAAAAAAGTATGACGTCTAAAATACTTAATGATTCAAACGCATAGTATAACATATGTAATTGACAACAGAAAATATATACATGGTTCACACACACAATCGAGTGCACACATCCATCCATGCTTATTTAAAGTCATGTACACACACACACACACATACATACATACATGGCATCAAGCAACACACAATTAAATGACACATATGGAATATGGAAAACGTATAATGGACATGAACATGGCAAGTAATTTACACCGTTACCTACTATAAAATTGATGATATATATATACCACTCACTTGCTATTCGCCTAAAAGCTTGCGGTGTGCTGTGACACATATAAGAAACCAGAAGAAAAAAGGACTTTACTTTGGCGAAAAGAGCATATGCTGCTTATTTTTGTACATAACTGCTATAACTGTATTTTTTCCGAACACTTACATGTAAAAAACATAGAGATATATCTTACCATTTCACTAAGACAGCCAAAATAACGGTCAAATTAAGGGGAGATCATGATGACGTACATGTCTATGGTTGCACCGGGGGAAAATATTTAGTCGCTGGAACCTATAAGGTATAACACATGTTACATAGCCACTGGTGAATTAACAGAGAGAAAAATAACAAAAAACAGTCATATAGGTTTTCGCATCAATGGGAGGTAATCGGAACTGACCAAAAAGACTGCGCGATCGCACGCGACTATACAAACAAACAAAATAAAATACAGCAGGTATGACGTTTGCATGAATCCATGATTACGTCTACATGAACAACAGTGATAAAAGTGCGCATCTCTTCCCAGCCGTGCAGCGCTTTGAAAGTTGGAAGCATTAAAATTTAAACGGGTAAAAAGCCATCGTGAAGATACGAAAAAAAGTATGACGTCTAAAATACTTAATGATTCAAACGCATAGTATAACATATCTAATTGACAACATTGACAACAGAAAATATATACATGGTTCACACACACAATCGAGTGCACACATCCATCCATGCTTATTTAAAGTCATGTACACACACACACACATACATACATACATGGCATCAAGCAACACACAATTAAATGACACATATGGAATATGGAAAACGTATAATGGACATGAACATGGCAAGTAATTTACACCGTTACCTACTATAAAATTGATGATATATATATACCACTCACTTGCTATTCGCCTAAAAGCTTGCGGTGTGCTGTGACACATATAAGAAACCAGAAGAAAAAAGGACTTTACTTTGGCGAAAAGAGCATATGCTGCTTATTTTTGTACATAACTGCTATAACTGTATTTTTTCCGAACACTTACATGTAAAAAACATAGAGATATATCTTACCATTTCACTAAGACAGCCAAAATAACGGTCAAATTAAGGGGAGATCATGATGACGTACATGTCTATGGTTGCACCGGGGGAAAATATTTAGTCGCTGGAACCTATAAGGTATAACACATGTTACATAGCCACTGGTGAATTAACAGAGAGAAAAATAACAAAAAACAGTCATATAGGTTTTCGCATCAATGGGAGGTAATCGGAACTGACCAAAAAGACTGCGCGACCGCACGCGACTATACAAACAAACAAAATAAAATACAGCAGGTATGACGTTTGCATGAATCCATGATTACGTCTACATGAACAACAGTGATAAAAGTGCGCATCTCTTCCCAGCCGTGCAGCGCTTTGAAAGTTGGAAGCATTAAAATTTAAACGGGTAAAAAGCCATCGTGAAGATACGAAAAAAAGTATGACGTCTAAAATACTTAATGATTCAAACGCATAGTATAACATATCTAATTGACAACATTGACAACATTGACAACAGAAAATATATACATGGTTCACACACACAATCGAGTGCACACATCCATCCATGCTTATTTAAAGTCATGTACACACACACACACATACATACATGGCATCAAGCAACACACAATTAAATGACACATATGGAATATTGAAAACGTATAACGGACATGAACATGGTTAAGTATTTTACACCGTTATCTACTATAAAATTGATGATATATATATACCACTCACTTGCTATTCGCCTAAAAGCTTGCGGTGTGCTGTGACACATATAAGAAACCAGAAGAAAAAAGGACTTTACTTTGGCGAAAAGAGCATATGCTGCTTATTTTTGTACATAGCTGCTATAACTGTATTTTTTCCGAACACTTACATGTAAAAAACATAGAGATATATCTTACCATTTCACTAAGACAGCCAAAATAACGGTCAAATTAAGGGGAGATCATGATGACGTACATGTCTATGGTTGAACCGGGGGAAAATATTTAGTCGCTGGAACCTATAAGGTTATACGGCGACTTATCAGGTGATAATGTTTCGAACTATTTAGTAAACAAATCTATGGAATATTTTGGAGTTCCATTAACAGATAAACAGATCTATCTATCTTCTTATTATTTTAGGTTCGTCTGGGGTAGAGAAATAAAACACACAGCTAGGTTCGTCTGAGGTGCGGTCGCGTGTTTAGTCGAACCGAAAGTTGAAGAAGAACCAATCACAGATCTCTTTCGCCGCGATGTCAAAGTTCAGGTCAAAGTTCACTGTTTCTGCTCAAATTTGCGAGACAAACCTCTTCAAACTTTGTTCGTGGACAAAATTGGAAGTCGGGACCTAGCGGAATCGATTTCCTGGGTCACGTTGGCATAGCAACCGAAGGAGAAGGCACAAATCCGCGCGGTTTGGTGACAGGAATCGAAAAACCACCGAAAATCGTACCAGTATTATATAGTAGATTTACCAAATCATGAATTATATAGCGGAAACCTATTATATAGCTATATAAAGCATTATTTAGCGTAATAATACTATTTCAAGGCAAAAACAGTAAATAATAAATTATTTATCTAAATAATATTTTATTCATCTAAATAATATTTTATTTATCTAAATAATATTTTATTTACATACAATATTTTATTTATCCAAATAATATTTTATTTATCTAAATAATATTTTATTTATTTAAATAATATTTTATTTATCTAAATAACACTTTATTTACATATAATATATTGTTTAGAAAAAACGCGTAATTATTTATAAATAATGAGTTATTTACAGACACAATCTATTATTTATGCTAAACAATGCATTGTTTAGTGCTTTGTGCTCTCTTTTTTCTGTATCTGTAAATAATGCATTGTTTAAGTTAAACAATGCATTATTTAGCTAAATAATGCATGATATAGTTAAATAAAGCATTGTTTAGCGAAATAACGCGTTATTTAGCTAAATAATGCGTTATTTAGACATCAAGAGCTAGAAGGGACATTTGCACCATTCGGATTGCCATACCCAAAAAGTATAGTTTTGGCCAAAAACGCCAGTTTTGGCCAAAAACGCCAGTTTTGGCCCAAAAAGTGCGTTTTTGGCCAAAAAAGTGAATATTGTCCACCAGCACCAAGCTGCTAGGCGCTGGTGGACAATATTCACTTTTTTGGCCAAAAGCACACTTTTTTGGCCAAAAACGTACATTTTTAGCCAAACAAGCAAAGTTTTGGCCAAAAAAGTATAGTTTTGGCCAAAAACGCCAGTTTTGGCCAAAAACGCCAGTTTTGGCCAAAAAAGCTAAGTTTTGGCCAAAAAAGCTAAGTTTTGGCTAAAAAAGCACAGTTTTGGCCAAAAAAGTATTGTTTTGGCCAAAAATGCCAGTTTTGGCCAAAAAAGTGCGTTTTAGGCCAAAAAAGTGAATATTGTCCACCAGCGCCAGCAAATACAAAAGATTTGGCCAAAAAAAGATTTGGCCAAACAAAAAAAGATTTGGCCAAAAAAGTGAAGATTTGGCCAAATCTTTTTTGTTTGGCCAAATCTTTTTTGGCCAAATCTTTGGCAGAAGTTTGGCCAAATCTCCCGTTTTAGCTAACAAAAACAGTTTTGGCCAAAACTTTTACATAGAAAGTTTTGGCCAAAAAAAAGTTATAGCCAAATCTATTTTATTTGGCCAAATGTATGGGTTTTTTTGCCAAATCTTTGTCTTTTTGGGCCAAAACTGGCGTTTTTGGCCAAAAAAGTGAATATTGTCCACCAGCGCCAAGCATAGACCTCGGTTTTTCGTCTCATCCGAAAGACTAGCACTTGAACCCACCATCTAGGTTAGGAAAGGGGGGAGAAAATTGTGGCCTGACCCAGGCCTGAACACGCAACCTCTCGCTTCCGAGCGCAAGTGCGTTACCACTCGGCCACCCAGTCCCTTGGCGGAACCGGATGTGGAGTACCGGATACTGGGTTTGCCAAGACAGTGGAGAATCAACAGCGCTCTCTCGGATCCACGGAAACACGTGGAAAAAAACAACAAGAGAAAAAACGGCTTCGCGATGCGCTAAACAATGAATTGTTTACGGTATATAATATTTTATTTACGGTATATAATGTATTATTTACCAAATCATGAATTATATAGCGGAAACCTATTATATAGCTATATAAAGCATTATTTAGCGTAATAATACTATTTCAAGGCAAAAACAGTAAATAATAAATTATTTATCTAAATAATAAATTATTTATCTAAATAATAAATTATTTATCTAAATAATATTTTATTTATCTAAATAATATTTTATTTATCTAAATAATATTTTATTTACATATAATATTTTATTTATCTAAATAATATTTTATTTATCTAAATAATATTTTATTTATCTAAATAATATTTTATTTATCTAAATAACACTTTATTTACATATAATATATTGTTTAGAGAAAACGCGTAATTATTTATAAATAATGAGTTATTTACAAACACAATCTATTATTTATATGGCAATCCGAATGGTGCAAATGTCCCTTTTAGCTCTTGATGTCTAAATAACACATTATTTAGCTAAATAACGCGTTATTTAGCTAAACAATGCTTTATTTAGCTATATCATGCATTATTTAGCTAAATAATGCATTGTTTAAATTAAACAATGCATTATTTACAGATACAGAAAAAAGAGAGCCCAAAGCACTAAATAATGCATTGTTTAGCATAAATAAGAGATTGTGTTTGTAAATAACTCATTATTTATAAATAATTACGCGTTTTCTCTAAACAATATATTATATGTAAATAAAGTGTTATTTAGATAAATAAAATATTATTTAGATAAATAAAATATTATTTAGATAAATAAAATATTATTTAGATAAATAAAATATTATATGTAAATAAAATATTATTTATCTAAATAAATTATTATTTAGATAAATAAAATATTATTTAGATAAATAATTTATTATTTAGATAAATAATTTATTATTTAGATAAATAATTTATTATTTAGATAAATAATTTATTATTTACTGTTTTTGCCTTGAAATAGTATTATTACGCTAAATAATGCTTTATATAGCTATATAATAGGTTTCCGCTATATAATTCATGATTTGGTAAATAATACATTATATACCGTAAATAAAATATTATATACCGTAAACAATTCATTGTTTAGCGCATCGCGAAGCCGTTTTTTCTCTTGTTGTTTTTTTCCACGTGTTTCCGTGGATCCGAGAGAGCGCTGTTGATTCTCCACTGTCTTGGCAAACCCAGTATCCGGTACTCCACATCCGGTTCCGCCAAGGGACTGGGTGGCCGAGTGGTAACGCACTTGCGCTCGGAAGCGAGAGGTTGCGTGTTCAGGCCTGGGTCAGGCCGCAATTTTCTCCCCCCTTTCCTAACCTAGATGGTGGGTTCAAGTGCTAGTCTTTCGGATGAGACGAAAAACCGAGGTCTATGCTTGGCGCTGGTGGACAATATTCACTTTTTTGTCCAAAAACGCCAGTTTTGGCCCAAAAAGACAAAGATTTGGCCAAAAAACCCATACATTTGGCCAAATAAAATAGATTTGGCTATAACTTTTTTTTGGCCAAAACTTTCTATGTAAAAGTTTTGGCCAAAACTGTTTTTGTTAGCCAAAACGGGAGATTTGGCCAAACTTCTGCCATAAAAAGATTTGGCCAAAAAAAGATTTGGCCAAACAAAAAAGATTTGGCCAAATCTTCACTTTTTTGGCCAAATCTTTTTTTGTTTGGCCAAATCTTTTTTTGGCCAAATCTTTTGTATTTGCTGGCGCTGGTGGACAATATTCACTTTTTTGGCCAAATCTTTTTTTGGCCACAACTATACTTTTTTGGCCAAAACTTTGCTTTTGTCCAAAAATGTACGTTTTTGGCCAAAAAAGTGTGCTTTTGGCAAAAAAAGTGAATATTGTCCACCAGCGCCTAGCAGCTTGGCGCTGGTGGACAATATTCACTTTTTTGGCCAAAAACGCACTTTTTTGGCCAAAACTGGCGTTTTTGGCCAAAACTGGCGTTTTTGGCCAAAACTGGCGTTTTTGGCCAAAACTTGCGTTTTTGGCCAAAACTATACTTTTTTGGCCAAAACTTTGCTTTTTTGGCCAAAAATGTACGTTTTTGGCCAAAAAAGTGTGCTTTTGGCCAAAAAAGTGAATATTGTCCACCAGCGCCTAGCAGCTTGGCGCTGGTGGACAATATTCACTTTTTTGGCCAAAAACGCACTTTTTTGGCCAAAACTGGCGTTTTGGGCCAAAACTAGCATTTTTGGCCAAAACTATACTTGTTTGGCCAAAACTTTGCTTTTTTGGCCAAAACTTTGCTTTTTTGGCCAAAACTGGCGTTTTTGGCCAAAACTATACTTTTTGGGCCAAAACTTTGCTTTTTTGGCCAAAACTGGCGTTTTTGGCCAAGGGGTACTCAAAGATTTGGCCAAAAAATGAAGTTTTGGCCAAAAAAAAAATTTGGCCAAAACTTTCAATGCAAAAGTTTTGGCCAAAAAAATATTTGGCCAAATCTAAAACATTTGGCCAAAAAAGTGAAGATTTGGCCAAATGTTTTAGATTTGGCCAAATATTTTTTGGCCAAAACTTTGCACTCAAAAGTTTTGGCCAAAACATGTTTTTTGCCAAAAACACATTTTCTTGGTCAAAAACGTACATTTTTGGCCACAAAAGTGTGTTTTTGGCCAAAAAAGTGAATATTGTCCACCAGCGCCAAGCATAGAGGTCCCTTCGTGTACACTACATTGGGGTGTGCACGTTAAAGATCCCACGATTGACAAAAGGGTCTTTCCTGGCAAAATTGTATAGGCATAGATAAAAATGTCCATCAAATACCCCTGGGACTTGGAATAAAGTAAAAAAAAAATTCCATCTCACACGGCATTAAGTCTCAGGAAACATGAATACACGCATGCAGGAAAAAAATAAATATGGGTAGCGCCGTGTGTATGGCAGCTCGCTTTCCCCGGGGAGAAAGCAGCCCGAATTTCCATGAGGGTAACCTCACTGGACTGTAAATCTTATCCAATCCAATCCAATCCAATCCAATCCAAATGTAATCAAGATGGCTACACAAGCACAAGGGAACGTTCCCGCTGAATTGATCAGAACTCTAACTACAGCGGTTGTCCAGGAACTGGCACTGCAAAGGGTTCGTATTTTAAAGTTTTATGGGGGAACATCTTTTACATCTGGACATGGAGAATGAACGACTGCGAACTAAATTGCTGCTGTTGTACCATCAGTTGAAGTTAGCCACCTGACAAGAAGATGGTCGGAAGCGAAGCGGATGTAGCTTTAGTACGCCGAGACAGATGCTAGTTGTCTGATTGGTCAGTTTGAGAATCAACAGAGCTCTCGTGGATCCACGGAAACACGTGGTAAAAAACAACAAGAGAAATATCGGCTTCGATGCACTGCGCTAAACAATGAATATTGTTTACGGTAAATAATATTTTATTTACGGTATATAATGTATTATTTACCAAATCATGAATTATATAGCGGAAACCTATTATATAGCTATATAAAGCATTATTTAGCGTAATAATACTATTTCAAGGCAAAAACAGTAAATAATAAATTATTTATCTAAATAATATTTTATTCATCTAAATAATATTTTATTTATCTAAATAATATTTTATTTATTTAAATAATATTTTATTTATCTAAATAACACTTTATTTACATATAATATATTGTTTAGAAAAAACGCGTAATTATTTATAAATAATGAGTTATTTACAGACACAATCTATTATTTATGCTAAACAATGCATTGTTTAGTGCTTTGTGCTCTCTTTTTTCTGTATCTGTAAATAATGCATTGTTTAAGTTAAACAATGCATTATTTAGCTAAATAATGCATGATATAGTTAAATAAAGCATTGTTTAGCTAAATAACGCGTTATTTAGCTAAATAATGCGTTATTTAGACATCAAGAGCAAGAAGGGACATTTGCACCATTCGGATTGCCATATATTTATGCTAAAAAATGCATTATTTAGTGCTTTGGGCTCTCTTTTTTCTGTATCTGTAAATAATGCATTGTTTAATTTAAACAATGCATTATTTAGCTAAAATAATGCATGATATAGCTAAATAAAGCATTGTTTAGCTAAATAACGCGTTATTCAGCTAAATAATGTGTTATTTAGACATCAAGAGCTAAAAGGGACATTTGCACCATTCGGATTGCCATAGTATAGATGCTAGTTGTCTGATTGGTCAGTTTGAGAATCAACAGAGCTCTCGTGGATCCACGGAAACACGTGGTAAAAAACAACAAGAGAAATATCGGCTTCGATGCACTGCGCTAAACAATCTATATATTATAATACGCGTGGCCTTTTTCGCCGTGTGGACGTATCTCCTACCAAACCCCGCCGGTTTGGACCCTGTCCCTCGGTTTTCCCGTAGGAACGGATCGCGATGAAGACGATAGGCCGGGTTAGATTGACGACTTCGAAAGCGAAATGGCTTTTTGAGGCCTTTTTAACGTGAAATGTCGTAGCAGACAGAATATCCCAGCTATCCCATTGGCCGAAAGCGAACGGTTTGACTAAACACTACGCGACCGCACCTCAGACGAACCTAGCTGTGTGTTTTATTTCTCTACCCCAGACGAACCTAAAATAATAAGAAGATAGATAGATCTGTTTATCTGTTAATGGAACTCCAAAATATTCCATAGATTTGTTTACTTAATTATATTTAGTCAAGTTTTGACTAAATATTTTAACATCGAGGGGGAATCGAAACGAGGGTCGTGGTGTATGTGCGTCTGTCTGTCTGTCTGTGTGTGTGTGTGTGTAGAGCGATTCAGACTAAACTACTGGACCGATCTTTATGAAATTTGACATGAGAGTTCCTGGGTATGAAATCCCCGAACGTTTTTTTCATTTTTTTGATAAATGTCTTTGATGACGTCATATCCGGCTTTTCGTGAAAGTTGAGGCGGCACTGTCACGCCCTCATTTTTCAACCAAATTGGTTGAAATTTTGGTCAAGTAATCTTCGACGAAGCCCGGGGTTCGGTATTGCATTTCAGCTTGGTGGCTTAAAAATTAATTAATGACTTTGGTCATTAAAAATCTGAAAATTGTAAAAAAAAAGAAAAATTTATAAAACGATCCAAATTTACGTTTATCTTATTCTCCATCATTTGCTGATTCCAAAAACATATAAATATGTTATATTCGGATTAAAAACAAGCTCTGAAAATTAAATATATAAAAATTACTATCAAATTTTTTTTTTCGCAATCAATTCAAAAACACTTTCATCTTATTCCTTGTCGGTTCCTGATTCCAAAAATATATAGATATGATATGTTTGGATTAAAAACACGCTCAGAAAGTTAAAACGAAGAGAGGTACAGAAAAGCGTGCTATCCTTCTTAGCGCAACGAATACCCCGCTCTTCTTGTCAATTCCACGGGCACTGCCTTTGCCACGGGCGGTGGAGTGACGATGCTACGAGTATACGGTCTTGCTGCGTTGCGTTGCGTTCAGTTTCATTCTGTGAGTTCGACAGCTACTTGACTAAATATTGTATTTTCGCCTTACGCGACTTGTTTTTAAAAGATAAGTTCGAAACATTATCATCTGATAAGTCGCCGTATAACCTTATAGGTTCCAGTATGGCAATCCGAATGGTGCAAATGTCCCTTTCAGCTCTTGATGTCTAAATAACACATTATTTAGCTAAATAACGCGTTATTTAGCTAAACAATGCTTTATTTAGCTATATCATGCATTATTTAGCTAAATAATGCATTGTTTAAATTAAACAATGCATTATTTACAGATACAGAAAAAAGAGAGCCCAAAGCACTAAATAATGCATTGTTTAGCATAAATAAGAGATTGTGTTTGTAAATAACTCATTATTTATAAATAATTACGCGTTTTCTCTAAACAATATATTACATGTAAATAAAGTGTTATTTAGATAAATAAAATATCATTTAGATAAATAAAATATTATTTAGATAAATAAAATATTATTCAGATAAATAAAATATTATATGTAAATAAAATATTATTTATCTAAATAAAATATTATTTAGATAAATAAAATATTATTTAGATAGATAATTTATTATTTAGATAAATAATTTATTATTTAGATAAATAATTTATTATTTACTGTTTTTGCCTTGAAATAGTATTATTATGCTAAATAATGCTTTATATAGCTATATAATAGGGTTCTGCTATATAATTCATGATTTGGTAAATAATACATTATATACCGTAAATAAAATATTATATACCGTAAACAATTCATTGTTTAGCGCATCGCGAAGCCGTTTTTTCTCTTGTTGTTTTTTTCCACGTGTTTCCGTGGATCCGAGAGAGCGCTGTTGATTCTCCACTGTCTTGGCAAACCCAGTATCCGGTACTCCTCATCCGGTTCCGCCAAGGGACTGGGTGGCCGAGTGGTAACGCACTTGCGCTCGGAAGCGAGAGGTTGCGTGTTCAGGCCTGGGTCAGGCCGCAATTTTCTCCCCCCTTTCCTAACCTAGATGGTGGGTTCAAGTGCTAGTCTTTCGGATGAGACGAAAAACCGAGGTCCCTTCGTGTACACTACATTGGGGTGTGCACGTTAAAGATCCCACGATTGACAAAAGGGTCTTTCCTGGCAAAATTGTATAGGCATAGATAAAAATGTCCATCAAATACCCGTGGGACTTGGAATAAAGTTTTAAAAAAATTCCATCTCACACGGCATTAAGTCTCAGGAAACATGAATACACGCATGCAGTAAAAAAAAAAAAAAAATATGGGTAGCGCCGTGTGTATGGCAGCTCGCTTTCCCCGGGGAGAAAGCAGCCCGAATTTCCATGAGGGTAACCTCACTGGACTGTAAATCTTATCCAATCCAATCCAATCCAAATGTAATCAAGATGGCTACACAAGCACAAGGGAACGTTCCCGCTGAATTGATCAGAACTCTAACTACAGCGGTTGTCCAGGAACTGGCACTACAAAGGGTTCGTATTTTAAAGTTTTATGGGGGAACATCTTTTACATCTGGACATGGAGAATGAACGACTGCGAACTAAATTGCTGCTGTTGTACCATCAGTTGAAGTTAGCCACCTGACAAGAAGATGGTCGGAAGCGAAGCGGATGTAGCTTTAGTACGCCGAGACAGATGCTAGTTGTCTGATTGGTCAGTTTGAGAATCAACAGAGCTCTCGTGGATCCACGGAAACACGTGGTAAAAAACAACAAGAGAAATATCGGCTTCGATGCACTGCGCTAAACAATGAATATTGTTTACGGTAAATAATATTTTATTTACGGTATATAATGTATTATTTACCAAATCATGAATTATATAGCGGAAACCTATTATATAGCTATATAAAGCATTATTTAGCGTAATAATACTATTTCAAGGCAAAAACAGTAAATAATAAATTATTTATCTAAATAATATTTTATTTATCTAAATAATATTTTATTTATCTAAATAATATTTTATTTATCTAAATAATATTTTATTTACATACAATATTTTATTTATCCAAATAATATTTTATTTATCTAAATAATATTTTATTTATTTAGATAATATTTTATTTATCTAAATAACACTTTATTTACATATAATATATTGTTTAGAGAAAACGCGTAATTATTTATAAATAATGAGTTATTTACAGACACAATCTATTATTTATGCTAAACAATGCATTGTTTAGTGCTTTGTGCTCTCTTTTTTCTGTATCTGTAAATAATGCATTGTTTAAGTTAAACAATGCATTATTTAGCTAAATAATGCATGATATAGTTAAATAAAGCATTGTTTAGCTAAATAACGCGTTATTTAGCTAAATAATGCGTTATTTAGACATCAAGAGCTAGAAGGGACATTTGCACCATTCGGATTGCCATATTCCAGCGACTAAATATTTTCCCCCGGTGCAACCATAGACATGTACGTCATCATGATCTCCCCTTAATTTGACCGTTATTTTGGCTGTCTTAGTGAAATGGTAAGATATATCTCTATGTTTTTTACATGTAAGTGTTCGGAAAAAATACAGTTATAGCAGTTATGTACAAAAATAAGCAGCATATGCTCTTTTCGCCAAAGTAAAGTCCTTTTTTCTTCTGGTTTCTTAAGCGGGGCTCACACACAGGTGGAGCAAGCGGAGCAAGGGTGGAGTAGGCTGCACCAGGCGGAGAGATGACGCTACTTCCGTTGCAGGAGTGGAGAAAGTTGTGTGTGCGGTGCGGAGCAAGGAATAGGACACGTTTCTATTTTTTGGCTCCGGTGCAGCGGTGCAGCCAATCAGCGCACTCATCACTTTCTCCGGAAATAGTAGTGTGACACTAGGTGGCATCCCAAATAACGACGGCCGCCTTTTTCGAAAGAACTTTTTCATGGATTTTACACAAGAATACCGAAACGGAAAGATACAATGTGGTTTCCGCTAGATTTCAAGTAACGCTTTTCACTTTTCCGAGGAAGCCAACAGCTGAGTGTGAAGAAACGCTGCTGTTCAACTTCGAAATCTCCAGTCGCAGACGACCTTCGCTTTTGCAGTACAGTCAATGCAGGTGCAATGTTACTCATTTCGATCAGCTCGTTTTCGTATATATTTTTGCATTAAGATCATGTACAATGATTGGAATCAAAGGAGGAATGACTTCGGTATGCAAATGCGTTGGTTTGGCCGAAATCAATACAGCAGTAATTAAGCTAGGTTCTTTCTCGTCAGTTTGTTTTTTGCGACTGAAGTTTGTCTTCTGAATGTACCACTTGCTTGATTTTGATTGTTTGTTCAGCTCCTCGGCACAAAATTCATCATGCAAGATATCAATTTGTTGAATGATAACGGGATAAGTGAAGTTCAAACATGTATCTGCTTGCAAAAACAATCGCAGGGACAGATCTATCTGCTTCATTGACTGACAGATTGTCATTGAATTTCCAACGTAAAATGACTCGTTTGCAGACTCTCTAATTAGATCCATCGAGTGTTTGTGTTCTTAGATCCATTGGCTATGCAGGCTTTTTGCGATCATAACATTGTTTGGGTTTGTGCAGGTGCAATCTGCAGATCAGAGGAGATTGACCGCAGGGTGACGCAGTGTCAACTCAACTCAACTCAACTCAACTCAAATTTTATTGGCTTCAATTTTCAGAGAAGAATTTGTCTTGCGCTTGGGAGAAAGTAAGAGTATAACATATAAAAACAGCATTCATATCACATTTCATGTATCACACACAGTAATCACTAGTATAAGCCTACAATTATCACATTTGTACCTGTATCATACATGCAAATAAATAGTATCACATTTCCACGTATCACACACAATATATACATTACATAACATACAACAGTGATCAATGCAACTTGTGTTCGACACTCAATATTGCCTTCTACCAAACTCAAGGGCAAAACAAAAGGTACATGCTTGTGAATTCATATTATGTAATGTCTGTGAAGATTAACACCGTTTTTAGCTCTAGTCTGAGTGATCATGCTTATTAATATCCAATTCAAGTTACATACGATACATACTCCGCCCCAGCACCACCCTCACCCCATAGCACTGCTATTCAGATACTACAGTCCAACAACTAACCCTCTAAAAGTCCCACCCCCCCCCCCCCCCCACTCTCGGTGTAACATCTGTTGCTATCTGCACCTTTGTGTGGTAATGGGAAACTCGTGCTCAAATAGTTTCAGAACTTTTGATATTATAAGAGTTTTATTTACCAATGGTTCTCCCCTCCCTCCTTCATATTACACCGACACTCTCTATGCCCACCCTCCACCCCCTTCCCCCATCCCTTCCCTCTACAGGCACGTCTACTAAAGTCTCAGACGTGATAGGATTAAGAGGATGCCACAATGATCCGGGTAACTTTGCAAATAATCATACTGATATAACAGAAGAAAGTTATTCCACAGTCATTTCTACTTATACATTACAGTGTTACAAAACAGGAATTTGTGCTAAGTTATAATCTACAAACAACAAAGACCCTCCAGCCCCCCCCCCCCCCCCCCTCCTCACCTACAACATACATGTTCATGTCCAACTTTCCCAGTGGCTCTTTTATGTCTATGACTGTTGATATTGAAGAGTAGAAAGTGTTTAGTTTTCAATGACTAAATTTCCCCTCACACACACACACACACACACACACACACACAAACACACACGCACATGCACATAGCTGTTGTCTCCTTCTCAATCTCTCTGTGTCTCTCTGTTTAATTAAAATATTTGGATCACTAACTCTTCACTGAGATTCAGTGTTATGTGTTATGTGGAGTAAGATTAGTGAATGTTGCTGCTGATTCTGTTGTTCTTACTGTTCTTCCTCCCTGCATAATCTTTTTTCTCCTTAAACAGTTTTTTTTATTACTACAGTGCGTCTATGGAGTGTACATCAGAGATGTGATGGGACCAAAAACATTCCAAAATGAAACAGGTAACTTTTTAAACTGGTCTTCATTTTGTTTATTGAGAAGTTGGTTCACATGATACATTTCAGAGTCGTCCTTTTAAATTCGTTAAATATTGCACCAGTCACTACATCTATAGATTATCAGATTAAGTTGTCTTCTTCTGCATTATGCATATGCAATATTCATCTTTAGTGCGCGTGTGTGTGTGTGTGTGTGTGTGTGTGTGTGTGTGTGTGTGTGTGTGTGTGTTTATTGGTTGAAGACGACACAGGCCCCTTCCCTCATTTGTTTATCTGTGTGCGAGACTTCGTGAGTCAGTTGCATAGGCAGGATAGCTAACTGAGTTGCCTGCAAGACCATTAACGGCATTTTGCACTGTATATTTGCTGTACATTAATTTCAGCTTAGGTATGACCAATACCAAAAGTTACAATGTTGTAGGTGAAATGGTCTGTCTTTTGGGCTCTTTCCAAAAAGGATCCGAATTCGGGGATAGACTCAACCGTTTCGGGTTTTACACTAATTAACCCGATTTAAGCATTAAAGAATTTAAGAGTGTTAGTTTTGGAGGGTATAAACTATGTAATTCAAATGAAAATTTCAATAATAAATTTTTGTATAATTAATATACTTACCCAATTCTCATAGTTTATACCCTCCCATCCTTCCACGCTACTTAATTTCCTATGGCGTCTTTTTTTTTTAGCTTGGTTACCACCCTTTCGAGGGCAGGTAATTTGAGTAGTTTTTCGACATCTAGCATATATGAGATCTTAGTCAATGCATCCCTCAGACAACCAGTTACACCGTTAATGACACATGAAGCAATAAGGTAACTATCAGATAACACTTGTATACACAAAATCCACTCGGACAAGATCAACAAAATCTTACGATCTTGTTAACTCATTGGAGACGTAATGTTTTAGTCCTTTTTTTTGGTTGAAAATGTGCTGAAAAAAGAAAAACTCAAAAGTGTTCCAAATTACCCCTCCATTTGACCTGTGAACTCGCCACTGTGTTGACCTTTGTCATGCATAAGATATAGTTAATAATCGCCAAATATTAACTAACTAGGTCAACAGGTCAAGAAGTATTAAGCATTTTTATGGGCTGCATTTGTTTCATTTGTGTCACCCTTTATGTTTATACTTTTGCAGGCTGGTGTGGAGTTCTGATGTTGCCAGGGCGATGGAAGACACATACATAAGACATATAAACAAGCTTCCCTGTGAAGTGTTTTGATCACAAATCACCATTATTTTACACATTTATGCATATCTATTCTCAGCTCAGACTTGTGCTTTGAAATTGGATGTTTAAGTACTAGCTAAAACCCTGAATAAAGTCTTCGCAATACATGGAATGGGATCAAAAGTGTGTGTGTGTGTGTGTGTGTGTGTGTGTGTGTGTGTGTGTGTGTGTGTGTGTGTGAAAACAACATTCAAAAATGAGGGTGAGATAAAACATAAAAAAGCTACAGCACAGATACTTTTTTGTCTAGCGTCAAGGACGGATCCAGGGGGGGTTCCTGTCACCCCCCCCCCCCCCGCCTGAACATGTATCTCCTCCAAGGGTGAAAATAAAATAAAAATCAATAAATCATGACAAATATTCGGAGAACGCGCCAGCTAGATTCCACATATTCTCATCTACATTTCAAAACGTCCAGACCTCCCCTTAGCGCCCTCAACTAATGAACCCCTAACACAATTGGGGGCCCCCCCAACCTGATACGGTCCGGCCATGAGCGTTCTATATCGTCCTCTTTAGAAACTTGTTGCGCTGTTGACACACGTACGTTTCTATTTGCAAACATCCATAAAGTAATATTTTGTTAATCATGTTTAAAACATTTCTTCTGAGTAGAGTGAAGCTAAATCAAACCACACACAAAATGAAAAAAACTAAATCTAAATCAAAGCCATATTGCGCGTAACATAAAGCAACAGTCTAACCGTCTGCAAGAGAGATTGTTAGTAGTAGATCTAAAAAAAAAAAAGAATGGATTCCATGGAAGCTAGTGTAACTATACACATTCAACATCTTTGAAGCTTCGGATATAACTCGATAAAACAAAAAAGAACCAAAACTTAAAACATGTCCCAACAGTTGTTAGTCCACCTCTCTCTTCACCCGACCCCCACACTCACATAGTTTGTGTCTGAAAAGCTCTAAAACGCACTGGCACACACGCATACACACTGACTTATACAGAGTCCATTTAGAAATATGTTCAGTAATTGCGATAAAAGACAAGACTTTTGTCTCCTTTGGTAAACATCACGGTGTTTTTTTCCCGCCACTTCTTATCCACGTGTAAAAATATTTCCCATCAGACTGCGCGAGTGGAGAAACTACGTCATATCATAGGGGAATCCCCTACCGGAGCAGGATCGGAGCAGCCTGCTCCGGAACCGGAGCTTGTGTGTGAGAGGACAGGTGGAGAGCGGAGCAGGATCGGAGCAGCCTGCTCCGCTTGCTCCGCCTGTGTGTGAGCCCCGCTTTATATGTGTCACAGCACACTGCAAGCTTTTAGGCGAATAGCAAGTGAGTGGTATATATATATCATCAATTTTATAGTAGGTAACGGTGTGAATTACTTGCCATGTTCATGTTCATTATACGTTTTCCATACGTGTCATTTAATTGTGTATTGCTTGATGCCATGTGTGTGTGTGTACATAAGCATGGATGGATGTGTGCACTCGATTGTGTGTGTGTGAACCATGTATATATTTTCTGTTGTCAATTACATATGCTATACTATGCGTTTGAATCATTATGTATTTTAGACGTCATACTTTTTTTTCGTATCTTCACGATGGCTTTTACCCGTTTAAATTTTAATGCTTCCAACTTTCAAAGCGCTGCACGGCTGGGAAGAGATGCGCACTTTTATCACTGTTGTTCATGTAGACGTAATCATGGATTCATGCAAACGTCATTCCTGCTGTATTTTATTTTGTTTGTTTGTATAGTCGCGTGCGGTCGCGCAGTCTTTAGTCAGACCTAAAGCGTGGCAACATTCGGACCGCTTGCTTCTGCCCAGCTTTGAATCGAGGCAGCTGTCAATTTGCTGTCGCATCAACTGGCTCTACAGGTAAATCCCATTTATCAGTCTGTAAAACTTTCGTAAAGTGTTCCTAACCTTGCTGTATTCTGCCACAGGGGTTATACTATAGAGATAGAGAATTTGCAGTCTCCCCCCGCCATTTTGACGCGCATGAGGCATGTTTTAATCATGGATGTGCAAACGCTGTGTGGAGTACGCTCATTTTTTTGATAATACACCAAGTTTGTTTGAGAAACAGAGAATAGTCAAAGTGCAAAACAGGGGTTCCCAGATCTGAATATGCGTTTGAATTGAATCATTATATATTTTGGACGTTTTAGATTTCCATTTCGTAAAAATCTATGACCCATGGCGCATTACATGTGGGGGGGGGGGGGGGGGGGGGGTGAACGAATCTTGCTTTTTCTACTTCTCTAACCCATGGCATAGGCCATACATGTGGGGGGTTCTATTACCTGAAAACAGCATCCACACACACGCGCACACGTTCCATTGGACGTACATTTATTGTGTGTGTGTTTAATTGTCTGTGTGTGTGTTCATGGATGCTGCACTCGATTGTGTGTGTGTGTGTGTGTGTGTGTGTGTGAGTGTGTGTGTGTGAGTGTGTGTGTGTGTGTGTTTGAACCATGTATATTTTCTGTTATTTACTTATGTTATACTATGCGTTTGAATCATTATATATTTTAGACGTCTTACTTTTTGTTCATATCTTCACGATGGCTTTTACCTTTAATGCTTAATGCTTCCAACTTTCAAAGCGCTGCAAGGCTGGGAAGAGATGCGCACTTTCATCACTGTGTGTGTGTGTGTGTGATCATTTGGGGGGGGGGGGGGGCTGTATTTTTTTACACCAATGAGCAAACGTATAAAGAGAAAATTTTGTTCATGTAGATGTAATCATGCAAACGTCATTCCTGCCAAAACAAATCTTTTTTCAGTGTTGCATACTCCTGTGTACAAGGTATAATTTTTTTTTCATTTTCTTCAGATATGGCGTCCCAACGACCAACTCACTGCGACCTCACTTCAAGACGCTGACCACAACTTGGCCTGTGAAGCAGTACCCCGACTTCGACAAAAACAAAAGCAATCTTTCCAGACCATTATCAACCAATTGTCAGATGCAAAAACCAAAGCGAGCAAAGACTTCACACAACTAACCAATCTTCTTAGGCGTGAAAATCAACGCCTCCAGTCGGCGGTCGCGCAGTCTTTAGTCAGAACCTAAGGCAAAGCGAATGTTGCCGCTCCTCCCCCAGCTTTGAATCGGGGCAACTGTCAAATCTGCTGTTGGATCCTACAACTGGCTCTACAGGTAAATCCCATTTATCAGTCTGTAAAACTTTCTTAAAGTGTTCCTAACCTTGCTGTATTCTACCACAGGGGTTATACTATAGAGAATTTGCAACATTATTCGCCACGTTTCTCAGTCTTCCCCCGCCATTTTGACACGCCACGGCTGAACTGCAGGATTTTCGCTCTTTCAACGCTGCATTCTTTGGTTGTTTTCTAACCCAGGCATAGGCCATATGGGGGGGTGGGGGGGGGGGGGGATTCAAGGAATCTTGCCATACATTATGGACGGGGGGGGGGGGGGGGGGGGTGCGGTACTAAGCCAAAGTTTGGGATTCTGCCGGTGTCACGATTTCATCTTTCGCCTGTGTACATATTTCCCCCTCGATACTCAAGACTGAAATGTTTCCTGGTAAAATTAAGAAGTGAAATTATTTATGGACGAAAAGCATGTCATTTTCTTGCATGTGAAGAAAATTGGTTAAATTTAATAGATTTCACACCCAAAATCGATTTTTTCGAAAACGTGTACCAAGTGGTTACGTCCTTTGAGTAAGAAGGGAAACATTTGAGGATGAATCAAATTTCAAGTTAAATAAAAAAAAAATTGGTTGGACAAATTTGGCCCCATGAATGTAGGGTACACAAGGTCGCTTATCAGTACAATCGAAGGGTGTTTTTTTGTTCAGTGTAGAGTTTATACTAGATCAACGAGGCCGAGAATCAAAATATCAACACCGTTACAAAGCGAAAGATGAAAACGTCACACCCGCGTTACCCATGCAGATGCAGAAAGAAACG
Organism: Littorina saxatilis; assembly: GCF_037325665.1. Classification (NCBI taxonomy): domain Eukaryota; kingdom Metazoa; phylum Mollusca; class Gastropoda; order Littorinimorpha; family Littorinidae; genus Littorina; species Littorina saxatilis. The sequence goes on from NC_090249.1 coordinate 32,424,913, forward strand.
CTGCATTCTTTCGTTGTTTACTAACCCAGGCATAGGCAATACATGAGTGGGGGGGGGGGGGGGGGGGGGGGGGGGTTCAAGGAAAGATTTCCATTTCGTAAAAATCATACATGAGGGGGAGGGAGGGCGGTGCTATTACCTGAAAACAGCACACACACGTGCCATTGGACGTACCTTTATTGGGTGTGTGTGTGTGTGTGTGTGTGTGTGTACATGACTTTATATGCATGGATGCGTGCACTCGATTGTATGTGTGTGTGTTTGGACCATGTATATTTTCTGTTGTCATTTAGTTACAATATGCGTTTGAATCTTTATATATTTTAGACGTTATAGATTTCCATTTCGTATCTTTACGATGGCTTTTACCTTTACATGCTTTGGGGGGGGGGGGGGGGGGGGGGCTGGATTTTTACACCAATGAGCAAACGTATAAAGAGAAAATTTTGTTCATGTAGACGTAATCATGCAAACGTCATTCCTGCCAAAACAAATCTTTTTTCAGTGTTCCATACTCCTGTGTATAAGGTATATTTTTTTGTAATTTTCTTCAGATATGGCGTCCCAACGACCAACTCACTGCGACCTCACTTCAAGACGCTGACCACAACTTGACCTTTGAAGCAGTACCCCGACTTCGACAAAAACAAAAGCAATCTTTCCAGACCATCATCAACCAATTGTCAGATGCAAAAACCAGGGCCGGACTAGGCGAAGAGGAGGGGGGGGGGGTTGCCAGTGGTGGCCCAGGGGGATGTCCCCCCTGGCGGCAGGGGCGGATCAGTTCATTTTATGACTGGTTTTTTTCAAAAGTCTATTGTGAAGATATGGGTGTGAAGGCGCGAAGCGCCGAGCCGACAGCGCGAAGCGCCTAGCTAGCTAGGGGGGTCCGGGGGCATGCCCCCCCGGAAAATTTTGATAAAAAGGATGCAAAATGGTGCAATCTGGTGCATTCTGAGGATGATCATTACCAGTTTCAGGCAGCAGATTTTGTCACTGATTAATACCCCAAAAATTGAAACTCAATGTAAAATAAAGAAATGCATACCTCATTCAATATTTTTATTTTTTGGCTGGGGGGGGGAGGGGGGTCCGGAAACCCTAGAACCCCCCCCCCCCCACCACCCCACCCCCACGTTGTGGGGGTCAGGGGGCGAAGCCCCCTGAAGCTGACGGGTAGGTCATATTCTGAGATAGGAAAATGGTCGCTCCTTGCATGAAACGGCATAAAATAAGCAATAATAAAAAATAAAAAAATAAGTAAGGTACATGTTTAGGCTAGGGGGGGTTTGCGCAACCCCCATAACCCCCCCGGTAGTCCGGCCCTGAAAACCAAAGCGAGCAAAGACTCCACACAACTAACCAATCTTAGGAGTGAAAATCAACGCCTCCAGTCGGCCACCTCATCTTCACTACGTTCATCTACACCCACCGCTGCACCAAACAACCCTGCGGCAATAGCCAGCTAATCTTCATCTGCACTACGTTCACCTACACCCACCGCTGCACCAAACAACCCTGCAGCAACAAGCACTCCTACAAACACATCAAACCACCTATTGTCGACATCCTAACGCTCAGTCAAATCATGGATGACGACATGATTGACGCAACACAAAATTCAACACAATCCACAGACATGTTTGATGCAACACAAAACGCAACCCAGTCCACTTCAGATGACGCAGTCACATCGGGAGAAGCTCTCCAAGCATTGTCTCAGGAATAAACATTCACATTCAACCCATTTTTTCACAACCTTTTCAGAGTCAGTAGTTGCGGGTAAAATCTGATCCCTGTTTTGAATTTGGTGGAATCATTTTGCGACAAATCGATAAAGTCACGAGACAAAGAACATCAACAAAGACCATATGGGCAACCATGTAAATTGTTGCGGGGGTGTAACGGAGATCGACTTTGTCTTTATAAGAATAGGAATCACATCATCTTAAACTCTACACACGGTGACAACTGCAACGCGTGTGGCACACAGCATGACAAACAAGAAGGGCAAAGCCCATACGACTCACATGCTTGACCTCGACCTTTAGGGTAACTAAACCTAGCAATGACATCATACACTAAGAACTGCTTTACACATTTTTCCTACCAAAATACATGTGACCTTGACCCACGGTCAAGGTCATCCAAGGTCATGCAACACAAAGCTGTTAATTCAAGACATAGGAAGTACAATGGTGCTTATTGGCTCTTTCTACCATGAGATATGGTCACTTTTAGTGGTTCACTACCTTATTTTGGTCACATTTCATAAGGGTCAAAGTGACCTTGACATTGATCATATGTGACCAAATGTGTTTCATGATGAAAGCATAACATGTGCCCCACATAATTTTTAAGTTTGAAACAGTTATCTTCCATAGTTCAGGGTCAAGGTCACTTCACAATCCAACTTTGAAGAGCTCCTGTGACCTTGACCTTGAAGCAAGGTAAACCAAACTGGTATTAAAAGATGGGGCTTACTTTGCCCTATATATCATATGTAGGTGAGGTATTCAATCTCAAAAACTTCAGAGAAAATGGGAAAAATGTGAAAAACAGCTGTTTTTTAGACAACATGTATGGCCCCTGCGACCTTGACCTTGAAGCAAGGTCAAGATGCTATGTATGTTTTTTGGGGCCTTGTCATCATACACCATCTTGCCAAATTTGGTACTGATAGACTGAATAGTGTCCAAGAAATATCCAACGTTAAAGTTTTCCGGACGGACGTCCGGACGTCCGGACGGACGGACGGACGGACGGACGACTCGGGTGAGTACATAGACTCACTTTTGCTTCGCATGTGAGTCAACAAAAAAGAGCCCCTGCCATGAATACTCCATGCTTAGTCCTATTTATCAGTTTTGGTGGCGCTGATTTGGCAAATGAAATGTTTTAATTATTTTGTGCTGGCTTGCAGCCCAAGAGAAATATTAAACAAAAGCAAAAGTATTTCTTCAGGCCTAACCAGGGGCGGATCTGGGGGGTGCAATGGGTGCAATTGCACCCCCCCCCCCCCCCCCAGCGGGACAAAGAAAAAAAAAAAGAAGAAAAATGTATCACCTGAAAATAGCACTTTACACGCTCAGATTCCACCAGATTGCACAATTTTGCTTCCTTTTTAAAAAAAATTTCCGGGGGGGCATGCCCCCGGACCCCCCTAGCATGCTCGGCGCTTCGCGCCATCGGTTCGGCGCTTCGCGCCTTCGCTGATAAGATACAAAAAAAAAAAAAAAAGAACTTTGCACCCCCCCTTTCAAAACCCAGATCCGCACCTGCTAACCATCATAATGCCATATATGCATGGTGACCTGTAAACTTCTGTTCTCTGTGCACAATGCATGTGTAAACATTTTGTTGTTCGCAGAACGCAGAACCAATTTCACATTTTAGAGAAATATTAAACAAAAGCAAATGTATTTCTTCAGGCCTAACCATCATAATGCCATATATGCATGGTGATCTGAAAACTTTTGTTCTCTGTGCACAATGCATGTGTAAACATTTTGTTGTTCGCAGAACGCAGAACCAATTTCACATTGGCTGGTTGTCGCGACATATGTCGCGCTACTTTACGTATACTGTCACCTGGTTGTCACGACATATGTCGCGCTATTGGCTCAGTCTGTTTGGTCAGTTCCGATTACCTCCCATTGATGCGAAAACCTATATGACTGTTTTTTGTTATTTTTCTCTCTGTTAATTCACCAGTGGCTATGTAACATGTGTTACAGAATTGCACCGGTGTAAGGGTTAACATTTTATTTTTCACTCGCATGTTTGCTGAAGTGTACAAATTTTGTTCCATTTAGTGCTGTTTTTTTTCCCCGTCTTAAGACATATATGGTGATGTGTACAACTATTGTTCTCTGGGCACATTTTTTTGCACATTTATGTCCCTCACTTATGTCAATGTAGCCGCTAATTTGTTTAAGTCCAGTCAATCGTGCAAACGTTTCATTGTGGGTGACTCGAGCTGTAGGGTACTGCGACGAGATTTCTTTCCCAATTATATGATTGGTGTTATATATTCTTTTACACATTTTAACTAGCATTCATCATCTTGGTTGAAGCGTGACAAAATGATTTTGTCACATTGATTGAATTCTCAGACTGTCCACATTGACTGAAATCTCAAAAAAGGGCACAATTTAATGCTGTTTTATTCTTTCCCAATTACATTACCCAATATTGACGGACTGTGTGATGATATCTTCTGCTATGGTCTGTTGAGACAGTGATATCAAAATCGAGACCGGAGGTCGAGATTTTGATATCACTGTCTGTCAGGAATGAATTATCTACAATACCGACTGTCAGTCAGAAGGCTACTATTTCATTTATACGCATTCGTTATTCTCCTCCGATTCATTCCAACAATAAAAGAAAATACGTGGAGCTCAATATGTTTATATAGCTCACTGGTAAAGCATGTACATATATCAAACGTTCAGGATTCACACACACACATATACACAATACGCCCAGGGTTCTAGATGAGTAAATTAATGTGTTACCCCATCACCAGAACAGCGTAGTGTAGTTCATCTCTGTTTCTCCATCACCCAGCCGACGCGGCGACTCCTGGCGTGGTCCGTGAAGTCCGGTTAGTAGATCACGTCGCTCTGCTTCGTGCATCTTCATCTCTTCATGCGTCTGCTTGAATGGTCAAACAAGCTCTCGCGAATTCCGTCTTCTGTCTCTGGGAAGACTCCTGTGAAAGTAATTCTTGAGTCAGTATTCCATAGGCATAACACACACAGTAATTCACTCATCATTCACCCTGGGCTGTAATTACACTCTACATTCAACCACACACACACGAATTCTTAAATAACTACTGTCAATACCAATATCAATTCCCATCCATGTCCGAGTTATTTATCCACACATTAAACAACTATTCAGAATATCCAGATTAAGAACTAGTACAATGAACACTTAAGTTAACATAGCAGCGAATATTAAGAATGCTTATTCATAAACATACTAGTGTTCCTTAGCGAAAACATATCATGAAAAATAGTTTACCTGAGCACGCGAGCAAAGAATCTTCCCCGACTTGCCGCTTACATGTTCAATGGGCAAGTGAAGCTAACAGCTTAGGTGACTGGCGACACAAGTCTAACAGCTCACCTTACAAAAAATGGACATTCAGGTTTTTCACCTGTTGCACGTGAGTGCGTGGAGACTCGGCTCTACAGGTAACAGTACAGGCCCCATAATCATGGTCCAACAGGCATGCGAATCAATAATAATGTTTTTCGCAATACGAGTCTACTTCTGTCAATTAATGCATACTAATAACAGCATCATTTCATCATTAATTAAGTACTCATATTACATACATGTTCATACATAAAACCCATAAATGTCATATCTGACAATGCCCCCCACTTCAAGTAGAAAGCTGCATAAAAGATTTCTCATTCTTAACTCGATAACACCATACAAATGTTATCATCCATGATAGTACATTGCATTTAACACAATAAGTCCCACTCAAAGTGTCAACGTCACTACTTGTATATACAGTACCTATACAAAACAGATCTGACTTCCAGGGCCATTTTTCTTCTTGTTCAAAGAGTTTGATCACAGACTGATCGAGACAACAAATCCGCAAACTGATTGCACTGGCCTGCAATCGGCTGAACAACGAACTTGAACTCCTGAAGAGACAACACCCAACGCATCACACGACTGTTCTTGAGCCTACATGACGCCATGTATGTGAGTGGCCTGTGATCCGTCTGTATGACAAATTCCCGGCAAAGCAGGTAGCGCGAGAACTTTGTGAGTCCCCAAACAATGGCAAGACATTCACGTTCGATGGTAGAGTACCTGGACTCTCGATCAAGCAGTTTTCGACTGGCATAAGCAACAGGATGTAGAAGAACCTCCTTTTCCTGCAGAAGAACTGCACCCAAACCTGTCGAACTTGCATCAGTTCTCACAACGAAATCTTGACTCAGGTCAGGCAAGAGAAGAACAGGGAAGGTAGACAGCACCTCCTGAACAGCTTTCAGCGCAGAATCACATTCTGCCGTCCATGTGATAGTTTTGCCGTGATCGTCTCGGGTTAGATCCGTCAAAGGAGCTGTCAAAGTTGCAAAGTTAGGGACGTATCGCCTGTAGTAACTTAACAACCCCATCAGGGAACGAACCTGCTTCTTTGTCGTTGGCCGATTCACAGACAAAATCTTCTTGACCTTCCCGTCCTCTGGTTTGAGATATCCTCGACCGACAACATGTCCAAGAAACTCCAACGCAGAAAACCCAGCAAACAGTTTGGATGGTCGAGCCGTGAGACGAAATCTCTGCATCTTGCTCAGAACAGCCCGAACCTGCTTCACGTGGTCTGACCATGTTTGCGTAGCAATGAGAATGTCATCATAAAAGTTGACTGCTGAGTTCTCTGCTAGATTTAGCTTCCGCATCATCCGAGCAAAAGTTGCTGGAGCTGAGACCAGTCCAAATGGCATTTTAACCCATTGGAACAACCCAAGAGGAGTTTGGAAAGCTGTTTTATGTCTATCTTCCGGCTTGATCGGAATCTGCCAATAGCCTTTTGCAAGGTCAATCTTCGTGTAGAAGTTTGCTCCAGCAAGACTACAAAACAACTCATCCGGGTCAGGGATCGGCTCGGCATCAAAATGCGTGATCTTGTTCAAGGCGCGGAAATCAATGCAAAAACGAACTGATCCGTCTCTTTTCGCCACCAAGACAATAGGCGAAGAGTACGCAGATTTCGAAGGTTCTATGACGCCTAAATCCAGCATGGATTTGATCTCCTTCTCAACTGTCTGTCTAGACGCAAACGGCAACGGGTATGGTTTCCTATATACAGGACAATCGCTTGTCAAAGGGATGACGTGGTCATCCACATCTTTTGTAACTCCCGGCTTGTCTGTAAGAAGTTCAGAAAATTCCTGAAAAACGGTTTCCAGTTCAGTACGTCCTGAATGAGAAAGATCATCAGAGTAGTGAACATCTATGACAGATTCACCCGTAACTGCAGGAATTGTCGGCAAGACAACCTCATCCTCGATTTCAGGAGACAACACAGCGACAGCACAAACAGGATCCAAGACGTGATTCGAACACGCATCTGCCTTCTGATCAGAGTCAGACATCAACGATGAGACTTCCTGGTCATCAGGAACTGGACGAGCACTTAACTCTCTTTCCACAGCAACAGCTGCTGTCAAAACTCGTCTCTCATACTTCTTCAGCATGTTGACGTGAAACACCTTGTGTTTGCCGTTGAGGTCAATGCGGTAGTCAACAGGGCTAACCACCTCCATCACTTTGAATGGACCTTTCCAGCACATGAGAAGCTTGTTGCTGTCAGCAGTTAAGAGAACAAGAACTTCATCCCCAGGTACAAAAGTACGAAGTTTGGCCTTCCTGTCGTGGTAATGTTTGTGAATACGAGCAGCATCACGAACATTCGATTGTGCTAGAGCACACGTATCAGCGATTCTGTTCTTCAAATCGAAGACATACTGATATAGAGGTTTGGCTTCATCTCCATCAGTCCTCCCTGTCCATGAGTCCGCCAAGATAGACATTGGGCCTCTCGGAGTGCGCCCAAAGAGAAGCTCATAGGGAGAAAACCCTGTACTGACATTTGGAAGTTCACGATACGCAAACAGGAGTGCAGGAACGTATCTGTCCCAGTCAGTTGGGCGCTCCTGGACAACCTTCTGCAACATGCTCTTCAGAGTTCCGTTGAATCGTTCGACTAACCCATTTGCTTGAGCATGGTAAGGAGAAGTGTGGATCGACTTGATTGCCAAAAGTCTGTAAATCTCCATCATGAGATCAGAAACAAACTGCGTTCCACAATCCGAGACAATGACCTGAGGACAGCCCATCCTCGAGAAAACTGAAAACAGTGCTTCAGCAACAGAAATAGTATCAATCTGCTTCAATGGAATTGCTTCGGGGAAACGAGTCGCTGTATCCACTATCGTCAGAATGTACCGGAATCCAGTCGAAGATACAGGTTTAAAAGGACCGACCAAGTCAATACAGATCTTCTTGAAAGGAACGTCGATAAGCGGCATCTTCTGAAGAGGAGCAGCGGGAACGCGACCCTTGGAAGACGTTTTCTGACACACATCGCACGTTCTACAATACTTGCCTACGTCACGCCTGACGCCTGGCCAAAAAAATTGGGTCAAGATCCTCTTTAACGTTCTTCTGGTACCGAAGTGACCCGACATGAGAGCGTCATGGGCGGTATGGAGAACTTGTTCTCTCAAAGAAGTAGGGACAACAACTTGAAAGACGACCTCAGTCTTTTCACAAAACGCTCTGTGAAGTAACCCATCTTTCATGATGAAGTAAGGTTTGCTCTGATCTGAGACCTGCGATTCCTTCTGAACTTGCTCGAAGCACTTCTTAAGTGATTCATCTTTGGTTTGCATATCAGCTAACTTCTCAGGAGTTACATCAGTAAAAACACAAGGTACCGATTTTAACGGTCTCACTGAACCTTTGGCTTTCTCCGTTTGTAGCCTCGTAGTCACTAGTCCGACAGCGTCTGGAACAATAGAGCCCACAAATCCCCCAGATACTGAAACAACACCTGGTAGGTTCCCAAGAATAAGATCTGCCACAGGATCGTCAATGACGCAACACGTCAGAACACCTGCAAAATAAGGCGAGTCCACAACCACTTCAGCCAAGGGAAATGTCTCAATGTGTCCCCCAAAAGACCGACAACGCTGCTCCTGCCCTGTGAACTGATCATCACGAACTAAAGCCCGTTTCACACCAGCAGTAGTGCATCCCGTGTCCCGCAAGATTGTCCCTGAAAAACCATTGATGGTTCCTATTTCCAGATGTAGGCCAGGTTGTCCCTCTGAAACAAGAACGTGTTCGCTAACAGCGGAGCTAAATGTTTCAGCAAAGTTTTTAGACGAAGCACACTGGTTCGCCCAATGACCTTGACCCCCACAGATCCTACAGACATCACTCTGTTTAATGGTCCCTCTACGTGCACCCCTGCGTTGTCCTCGAAACTCACCTCGACCTGTACCCGAAGAACCTCGGCCTCCTCGATAACCTCGAGAACCACTGCCCCCGTTGTTAAACCCTGTTGAATCTGCAACTCCAACTCCAGCTGAAAATATAGAAACATCTGATTTCCGTGCTAAGGTTTTGTTGGGATGAGCTTCACGGTAAAGTTCAGCTGCTTCACATAACGCAGCTACGTCACCCAGCTGACGTTCCCTCAAGAACACGGCCAAATCCTTTGTACAACTCAAGTATCTGTTCACGCAAAAACAAGTCCTGTAAACCTTCGGCAGTGTTGGAAACACCAGACAACTCAGTCCATCGGTTGAGCAAATGACGACAGCGTGTTAAAAACGCTAAAAATGACTCTCCCATCTCGGGACGAACAGCTCTGAAACGCTCTCTGAAACCTTCCTCTGTGCATTGGAACTTACGAAGAAGATGAGACTTCAATACATCCCACGAAAGGGTTTGTTCTCCTGAAATTGAATGATAAAGCGACAAGGCACTACCCTTCAATAAAGCAGCCAAATAGACAGGCCATTTACCCTTATCCCAGCTGCATGCCGAAGCGTGTGTTTCAAACCGAAACAAAAATGCATCAATGTCGTCTTTGTTTTCATCGAACATAGGCAATTTTGGATGAAAAGGTCCAGAACTGTTTGACTGACTAACTTTACCGTCTGATCTCTCCTTTTTCACCCTTTCCGTTTCGAGATCTAACTCGCTTTGTCTAGTCTGCTCTTTTTCTTTTTCAACTTCTAGTCTCTCTTTTTCGACTTCTAGTTTGGCAAGCTCCTTTTCTGTCTCTCGCTTTGCATGCTCTTTTTCAACTTCTAGTTTGGCAAGCTCCTTCTCTTTTTCTGTATCTCGCTTTCCGTTCATCTCTAGCAATGTTTTGCTGTTCACGGACAAAACCGGTTAAGTCTTTGTCTTTAAGACCTAGCTCTTTCCCACGAGACATCCACAAATCCCAATCGTCACTCATGGTGATAATATATACAAAATCACAACACTTTATGAAAACACTTCACCACTGTAACAACATTCTTCACAAAATGCGTGCCTACAGATATGCTTACACACGTAGTCAAGCAAACAACATACAATGAAAAAATCTTCAAAAAGTCTGCGTTAACAGTCTACAATCTGTTAAAGACACATACACTGGAGAAAACGGGGTCACCAATTGTCAGGAATGAATTATCTACAATACCGACTGTCAGTCAGAAGGCTACTATTTCATTTATACGCATTCGTTATTCTCCTCCGATTCATTCCAACAATAAAAGAAAATACGTGGAGCTCAATATGTTTATATAGCTCACTGGTAAAGCATGTACATATATCAAACGTTCAGGATTCACACACACACATATACACAATACGCCCAGGGTTCTAGATGAGTAAATTAATGTGTTACCCCATCACCAGAACAGCGTAGTGTAGTTCATCTCTGTTTCTCCATCACCCAGCCGACGCGGCGACTCCTGGCGTGGTCCGTGAAGTCCGGTTAGTAGATCACGTCGCTCTGCTTCGTGCATCTTCATCTCTTCATGCGTCTGCTTGAATGGTCAAACAAGCTCTCGCGAATTCCGTCTTCTGTCTCTGGGAAGACTCCTGTGAAAGTAATTCTTGAGTCAGTATTCCATAGGCATAACACACACAGTAATTCACTCATCATTCACCCTGGGCTGTAATTACACTCTACATTCAACCACACACACACGAATTCTTAAATAACTACTGTCAATACCAATATCAATTCCCATCCATGTCCGAGTTATTTATCCACACATTAAACAACTATTCAGAATATCCAGATTAAGAACTAGTACAATGAACACTTAAGTTAACATAGCAGCGAATATTAAGAATGCTTATTCATAAACATACTAGTGTTCCTTAGCGAAAACATATCATGAAAAATAGTTTACCTGAGCACGCGAGCAAAGAATCTTCCCCGACTTGCCGCTTACATGTTCAATGGGCAAGTGAAGCTAACAGCTTAGGTGACTGGCGACACAAGTCTAACAGCTCACCTTACAAAAAATGGACATTCAGGTTTTTCACCTGTTGCACGTGAGTGCGTGGAGACTCGGCTCTACAGGTAACAGTACAGGCCCCATAATCATGGTCCAACAGGCATGCGAATCAATAATAATGTTTTTCGCAATACGAGTCTACTTCTGTCAATTAATGCATACTAATAACAGCATCATTTCATCATTAATTAAGTACTCATATTACATACATGTTCATACATAAAACCCATAAATGTCATATCTGACACTGTCGAAACAGACCAATGGCAGAAGATATCATCACACAGTCAGTCAATGTTAGATATATTGCTAATTCTCTGGACATTTTGTATTTTCTGTAAAGAAATTACAAAAGTACATGTATTTGTCTCAGTTTTGGCTGTTCCAAATTCCTCCCTCTGATTATTATTTCTTTTTGTTCACTCTTTTCTTGCACTTTTCAGTATTTTAAAATGTCTTTCCTTTCAAAAAGTCTTTAGTCACTTGCTCAACTAAATTCTGGGATAATTACATTTTCATATATATTTGTTTGTTTTTAAATGTAGGTGTTTTTGTTTTTGAAGTGGGGAAGCAATAAAGAGGTCGTCGATATCAAAACTGATATCGACGGAAATGTCGTCGATATCACTTTTGCACTGAGCTCATGTTTTGCCCAATTGACCAATGGAAATACATGTAACATATGAAATAGCAATATGATTTGTTATTGTTCACAGAACCCACTGTAAATTTACCACTGGGTTACATTTTCATTCCTATTTGCTGATGTGTAAAACTTTTTTTTGTACTGTGCACACTATTTGCTCGAGTCAGTAGTTGCGGGTAAAATCTGATCCCTGTTTTGAATTTTGTGGACATATTGATAACGTCACGAGACAAAGAACATCAACAAAGACCATATGGGCAACCATGTAAATTTTTATATGTGTAAAACTTTTTTTTTTACTGTGCACACTATTTGCTCATTTAATGCTGTGTTTATGTGTTTGTTTCACTCCCATGTGTCATATTTTCTGAGATTTCGGTTAATATAGCCACTTTTTTTAGTTTTGCCGCATTTAGCCTTTCCTTCGTAACTGTCTGCCTTCACCAAGCTGTAGATTCTTGCATTACTAATGGTGAGCAGCTACGCAAGAAAAGAAAGAAAGTGTATTCAAGCGCCGAGCCTGGTAAAAAGAAAATATCGCTACATTGACCGAAATTTCAGAAAGCGTCACATGTTTGCTGCTGTGTAAATGGTTTGCAGTTCATTGCATATTGAACGCTGCTTTTCTTAGGTTTGATGTTTTATCACATTTTGTTCTGTGTGTGCTAGCGCTTTTTTTGGGTAAATTTGTCGCAATTACTTCTAAATTTAATATGTTACTGTTGTCACTGCACAAGTCATGGCCAATCCACCTCTGTGCCCCTTTTTTTTTTATCTCTCCCAATAAATGTATGGTATTTTGTTCTGTACGCGCGTGCCATTGCACATTGAACACGTTTTTGTTGTTGCTTATTCATAATTAACTCTGTAATTAATGAAGAAGAAAAAATCCCGTGCTCCTTTACTAGTGAATATTGTTTACGGTAAATAATATTTTATTTACGGTATACAATGTATTATTTACCAAATCATGAATTATATAGCGGAAACCTATTATATAGCTATATGAAGCATTATTTAGCGTAATAATACTATTTCAAGGCAAAAACAGTAAATAATAAATTATTTATCTACCGGTAAATAATATTTTATTTATCTAAATAATATTTTATTTATCTAAATAATATTTTATTTACATACAATATTTTATTTATCCAAATAATATTTTATTTATCTAAATAATATTTTATTTATTTAAATAATATTTCATTTATCTAAATAACACTTTATTTACATATAATATATTGTTTAGAGAAAACGCGTAATTATTTATAAATAATGGGTTATTTGCAGACACAATCTATTATTTATGCTAAACAATGCATTGTTTAGTGCTTTGTGCTCTCTTTTTTCTGTATCTGTAAATAATGCATTGTTTAAGTTAAACAATGCATTATTTAGCTAAATAATGCATGATATAGTTAAATAAAGCATTGTTTAGCTAAATAACGCGTTATTTAGCTAAATAATGCGTTATTTAGACATCAAGAGCTAGAAGGGACATTTGCACCATTCGGATTGCCATAGAACACAGTAAGGGAAGTTGCTGTGTTCTGCCGTTGTTTATATTTAGTCAAGTTTTGACTAAATATTTTAACATCGAGGGGGAATCGAAACGAGGGTCGTGGTGTATGTGCGTGTGTGTGTGCGTGTGTCTGTGTGTGTGTGTGTGTGTGTGTGTGTAGAGCGATTCAGACTAAACTACTGGACCGATCTTTATGAAATTTGACATGAGAGTTCCTGGGTATGAAATCCCCATACGTTTTTTTCATTTTTTTGATAAATGTCTTTGATGACGTCATATCCGACTTTTCGTGAAAGTTGAGGCGGCACTGTCACGCCCTCATTTTTCAACCAAATTGGTTGAAATTTTGGTCAAGTAATCTTCGACGAAGCCCGGGGTTCGGTATTGCATTTCAGCTTGGTGGCTTAAAAATTAATTAATGACTTTGGTCATTAAAAATCTGAAAATTGTAAAAAAAAATAAAAATTTATAAAACGATCCAAATTTACGTTTATCTTATTCTCCATCATTTGCTAATTCCAAAAACATATAAATATGTTATATTCGGATTAAAAACAAGCTCTGAAAATTAAATATATAAAAATTATTATCAAAATTAAATTGTCCAAATCAATTTAAAAACACTTTCATCTTATTCCTTGTCGGTTCCTGATTCCAAAAACATATAGATATGATATGTTTGGATTAAAAACACGCTCAGAAAGTTAAAACAAAGAGAGGTACAGAAAAGCGTGCTATCCTTCTTAGCGCAACTACTACCCCGCTCTTCTTGTCAATTTCACTGCCTTTGCCATGAGCGGTGGACTGACGATGCTACGAGCATACGGTCTTGCTGAAAAATGGCAGCTACTTGACTAAATATTGTATTTTCGCCTTACGCGACTTGTTTATATTTAGTCAAGTTTTGACTAAATATTTTAACATCGAGGGGAGGGTCGTGGTGTATGTGCGTGTGTCTGTGTGTGTGTGTGTGTATGTGTAGAGCGATTCAGACTAAACTACTGGACCGATCTTTATGAAATTTGACATGAGAGTTCCTGGGTATGAAATCCCCGAACGTTTTTTTCATTTTTTTGATAAATGTCTTTGATGACGTCATATCCGACTTTTCGTGAAAGTTGAGGCGGCACTGTCACGCCCTCATTTTTCAACCAAATTGGTTGAAATTTTGGTCAAGTAATCTTCGACGAAGCCCGGGGTTCGGTATTGCATTTCAGCTTGGTGGCTTAAAAATTAATCAATGACTTTGGTCATTAAAAATCTGAAAATTGTAAAAAAAAATAAAAATTTATAAAACGATCCAAATTTACGTTTATCTTATTCTCCATCATTTGCTGATTCCAAAAACATATAAATATGTTATATTCGGATTAAAAACAAGCTCTGAAAATTAAATATATAAAAATTATTATCAAAATTAAATTGTCCAAATCAATTTAAAAACACTTTCATCTTATTCCTTGTCGGTTCCTGATTCCAAAAACATATAGATATGATATGTTTGGATTAAAAACACGCTCAGAAAGTTAAAACAAAGAGAGGTACAGAAAAGCGTGCTATCCTTCTTAGCGCAACTACTACCCCGCTCTTCTTGTCAATTTCACTGCCTTTGCCATGAGCGGTGGCCTGACGATGCTACGAGTAAAATGACATTGCGTTTCATTCTGTGAGTTCGACAGCTACTTGACTAAATATTGTATTTTCGCCTTACGCGACTTGTTGTCATTGTATCGTGCTATCATGGTAGAAGGATTTAAATACTGGAGAGGAGGGGTGAATATTCGAGTCTACAGTGGATGTTTGTTTTTGTTTTGGTTGCCTGTTCCTTTTCACAATGTTACTGCTTGGTTTTGTATTATTGTTACTGCTTTCCTCCATATATTTTTTTTCGCATTCGCATTCTCACAGGAAATGTCCAACCAATTACTATTCTTTTTAACACGTCTAAAATGTTATGCCCTAGATTTTATATATTGATGAATAAGAAGAATTTATGAACGGCACTTTGTGTTTCTTTTCTATTTATTTACACGTTGCCTGCCTCTCTCTCTCTCTCTCTCTCTCTCTCTCTCTCTCTCTCTCTCTCTCTCTCTCTCTCTCTCTCGCTCTCTCTCTCTCTCTCTCTCTCTCTCTCTCTCTCTCTCGCACGGTTGATCATGCTATCATGTCAATATTGTATTGGGCATTACACTTATAGGATTTGAACAACACACGACATTTTGTCTGTTTGTGCTAAAGTCCATCTGATTGCGCTTGATGCGTAGGCTTTCTTTTTACCCAATTAAAAAGGAATACAGTCAGTATCATGATTGCATGTACCTTCTGATTTTCGTTGGTGGCATGAACCCACCACGTACATCGTACATTAGGTGGCACGTACCCAGGTTTACAATGGGTTTTCTTGCAATTATCTCCCACAACCCCTTTACGTAATTCATCGCCAGAGTAATCAATTAACTCGAAATAGGCTGCACTTTCAACGTGTATAATCATTAGGATGAATTGATAAATAACCAAGAAGGTACTGGCCAGAAAAGTAAGACATTTCCTTTTTTCCCCGAAAGTTACAGCGAAATCAGCGGCTGCACAGACGTATTGGGCAATAAATGGTAATGACTGTCGTACCACTTGCAAGTCAAAACAGTTGTGCATCTTCTTCTGTAATGTTTTGCAAATCATGTTGATAGTTTTTTTTCTACAAATGGGTTTCATGGGAGCAACCCACAACATTTTTCACTTTTTAGGTGGATCAAAAGTGCCGTACTAACTGAGGTGGATTAGATTGTCGAGGTGGTGTTCGTGTGGAGTACGTCACAGGAGCCGACTTAGACAGTTTCGTGACGGATTAACGTATTCACGGAATTAATAAGTATTAAGTAAAACACCCTGAATTAACGATTTGCTTTACTGCTGCGTCGCCAGAAATACCACCAGAAATAACGGTGTGTGGCAAAGTGAAGTTCTTAATCTGAGATGCTCTGTTCGTCATACATTGAACTGACGCCTGTTTCTTTCAGGCGAGATATTCTTTCGGCTAGCCACTCGCGGAGCTCGGAGGCGAGAGTGTCCATGAAACAGTTCGATGGCTAGCGACGCAAGAATTAAACACCATTGGTTGATATCGAAAAGGTCGTCTGCACCTCGCGCCCCCTAATTGGCGTAGAGGCGCGTCCCCCGGGTGGTGGATGGGGGAGCCTTCTCTACTAATTTCTGAGAGAAGGTCGCATCACTCTCGATGCCGTGAACCTAATTAGGATCTTTTTCTTGTTTCTTCTCTATTTATGCCTCCCCAAAGTCCTTTTACTTTCCTTTTCTCACCCATAAAATTCTTCACTTATTACCCTTGTTAAGTGGTTCTTGTATAGAATATAGTCAATGTTTGTAAAGATTTTAGTCAAGCAGTATGTAACTATTGTAAGAAATGTTTAGTCCTTTGTACTGGAAACTTGCATTCTCCCAGTAAGGTCATATATTGTACTACGTTGCAAGCCCCTGGAGCAATTTTTTGATTAGTGCTTTTGTGAACAAGAAACACTTAACAAGTGGCTCTATCCCATCTCCCCCCTTTCCCCTATCCCATCTCCCCCCTTTCTCTCGTCGCGATATAACCTTCGTGGTTGAAAACGACGTTAAACACCAAATAAAGAAAGTCGTCTGCACTGGTCGGTAAACAACCATGGACAGCCAATCGGATTGGCAGATGCGTGGCCGCCATGTTTTCTCGCCAAGCGAGCAAACCCAAAGCTACCAAGCGTTCAAGGCGAGAATCCTAGCGTCACTCGCGGCGAGATGTGCCCAAGAAACGGTACTTCCTCGCCCCACTCGCCAATTCTCGCCTGTAAGAAACGGGGGACCGCTGACTGTTCAAGTTCTTCAGACGTTCCACCACTTGCTTGGACAGGTCCCCCGTCCCTTGTTATGGGTCAACGCTCGCCAAACCCTGCTCGCTTCGCCAAACTTACATGGTTTGACATCCAACGATAAGCTTGGTTGTACGGGAAGCTGCGGAAGTTGTTGCAAAGACAGATCTCTCACCAGAGCACCAAACTGACCACCGACACGGTAGAAGGTTGGCGTGCTAAGTCTACCTCATCATCGCTGAGCTCTGGATGATAGAGAATGTGTTCTTCAGCATCATGCGGGTAGGTCCCATGCTCGTTGTATTGTGCCAAGTCCTGCCACTTAATGCTATTACTCGACTTGATTGCTGCAGCAGTCTTTATTTCAGATCTCTCTGGGTTATCAGGGCAACTTAACGGTACACCTATCTTTGTTGGTACCTTGATTTGTTGAATAGCAACTTCATCCTCAAGCTGAAGAAGCCGACTCTTTGTAGAAAACGTCGTGAATGAACTCACAGATGATTTCTTCGTGTCTGATTGAAATGTAGATTTTGTTTTGAATGTATGATGTGCTTGACGACATAAGCACACCCCGATGGCTTCCTTTCGAAATTCTCTTACTGAAATAAAGTGTACGAAGAAATTTAGCATGTTGTTAATAAAGGTCATCTGAACCAGGATTGCCCAGGCTGTTTTTGAGATGGCGTCATGGCGAATTGCCTTAATGGTGATAAGGAACTCCATGATTAAGGTCGGACCCAGAAGTATGCAGTAACCGAAGGTTAAAGCGACGACCACTACGGTGACATACTGGGTGCGGGAAAGCTGAAAGCTCTCTACACGCTTTCGAGAACTAGGAGTTTCCTTAAGTTTCAGTTTTACCACCAGGATGACGTGGGCCACGGATATGATCACCAGAGGAACGCAAAACCCGTTAAATAAAATGATCCATGTTTGACGGATTCCATCCCGGTTCGCATTGAAAACCTTGGCACTGCCGAGGTAACAGTCAGAAACGTCCACAGTGTCAGGCAACAAAATCCCAGAACAAGTAGCCAACGCGTACGTCGTAATGCTCCCAACGACCACCTTTGCCACTCTTCTCTGAAACCTGGTCTTTTGCGAGTAAGGCCACACTACCGCCACTGCTCGCTGACCTGACAGTGCCGCCAGAAACAGGACAGATAGCGTGTGAAAAAAGTACAAGTTAAAGGCGTCAATTTTGCACAACCAGTGCCCTTCTAGATGAAGATGGATCAAAGATTCTATCCATCTGGGAAGCAGATTTATTATCAGGTTTAAGAGCTGTGACAAAGCGAGTGCCAAGGTGTAGTAGGAGAAAGCGTAGAGCTGTTGTATTCGTGGCAAGACCACCAACATCAGAATGTTTCCAACCGTGCCACAAACTATCACAAATGGGGACGCCCATATTGTTACTAGTGATTCGGCACTCCCTTCTAAGTTTGTAATAACTTTTTTATCGTTGGAAGTCAGTTCTTCACTCGACATCATGTGTGACACGAATGGACAAACATAACTGTCTTCAGGAGAAGCTAGGAGTCCGTGTTTTCTTTCTCAAGCAAGGCACAACTGCCAGAACTGGGCAACCATCTGTAGAAATAATGGAGCTGTGTTTGTGACGCAGTAGAAAGGAACAGACAGACGTCACAAAATAGAACGACAACGTCATCACTTTCTGTCTGAGTTACTGTTCACGGCAGTCTCGGTAAATGACACCCTTGAATTAACGATTTGCAGTAGTAAGCCAACTGCTGCGTCGCCAGAAAAAACGGCCAACAGGGCACCCATTGCACACTCGTAAATATCTCCTGCTGCGCAGCAGATTCAGCATTACCCCCTATCCCCTGGCATATCGTTCTACGGTCGATAGGAGCGAACAAGCGATCGTGCAAAAACATGAGTGAACGTGGAAGTTTGAGTCCATGAACGAAGATTATTGTTCATATTGGTAACTGCACACTCTAAGCATAATTATATGTATCGATTGGAGATTGGATTTCCCTTCTTTGAGTCATGTGACATCAGAGGCCTACAAAACTGTATGTATCGATTGGAGATTGGATTTCCCTTCTTTGAGTCATGTGACATCAGAGGCCTACAAAACTTTATGTATCCATTGGAGATTGGATTTCCCTTCTTTGAGCCATGTGACGTCAGAGGCCGACAAAACTTTATGTATCGATTGGAGATTGGATTTCCCTTCTTTGAGTCATGTGACGTCAGAGGCCGACAAAACTTTATAAATTTGGCTTTTCAGGTTGACCGAAACTTCAAAGGAACTAAAAAACAAGTCGCGTAAGGCGAAAATACAATATTTAGTCAAGTAGCTGTCGAACTCACAGAATGAAACTGAACGCAATGCCATTTTTCAGCAAGACCGTATACTCGTAGCTTCGTCAGTCCACCGCTCATGGCAAAGGCAGTGAAATTGACAAGAAGAGCGGGGTAGTAGTTGCGCTAAGAAGGATAGCACGCTTTTCTGTACCTCTCTTTGTTTTAACTTTCTGAGCGTGTTTTTAATCCAAACATATCATATCTATATGTTTTTGGAATCAGGAACCGACAAGGAATAAGATGAAAGTGTTTTTAAATTGATTTGGACAATTTAATTTTGATAATAATTTTTATATATATATTTAATTTTCAGAGCTTGTTTTTAATCCGAATATAACATATTTATATGTTTTTGGAATCAGCAAATGATGGAGAATAAGATAAACGTAAATTTGGATCGTTTTATAAATTTTTCTTTTTTTTTACAATTTTCAGATTTTTAATGACCAAAGTCATTAATTAATTTTTAAGCCACCAAGCTGAAATGCAATACCGAAGTCCGGGCTTCGTCGAAGATTACTTGACCAAAATTTCAACCAATTTGGTTGAAAAATGAGGGCGTGACAGTGCCGCCTCAACTTTCACGAAAAGCCGGATATGACGTCATCAAAGACATTTATCAAAAAAATGAAAAAAACGTTCGGGGATTTCATACCCAGGAACTCTCATGTCAAATTTCATAAAGATCGGTCCAGTAGTTTAGTCTGAATCGCTCTACACACACACACACACACACACACGCACAGACAGACACACATACACCACGACCCTCGTTTCGATTCCCCCTCGATGTTAAAATATTTAGTCAAAACTTGACTAAATATAAAAACAAGTCGCGTAAGGCGAAAATACAATATTTAGTCAAGTAGCTGTCGAACTCACAGAATGAAACTGAACGCAATGCCATTTTACTCGTAGCATCGTCAGTCCACCGCTCATGGCAAAGGCAGTGAAATTGACAAGAAGAGCGGGGTAGTAGTTGCGCTAAGAAGGATAGCACGCTTTTATGTACCTCTCTTTGTTTTAACTTTCTGAGCGTGTTTTTAATCCAAACATATCATATCTATATGTTTTTGGAATCAGGAACCGACAAGGAATAAGATGAAAGTGTTTTTAAATTGATTTGGACAATTTAATTTTGATAATAATTTTTATATATTTAATTTTCAGAGCTTGTTTTTAATCCGAATATAACATATTTATATGTTTTTGGAATCAGCAAATGATGGAGAATAAGATAAACGTAAATTTGGATCGTTTTATAAATTTTTATTTTTTTTTACAATTTTCAGATTTTTAATGACCAAAGTCATTAATTAAGTTTTAAGCCACCAAGCTGAAATGCAATACCGAACCCCGGGCTTCGTCGAAGATTACTTGACCAAAATTTGAACCAATTTGGTTGAAAAATGAGGGCGTGACAGTGCCGCCTCAACTTTCACGAAAAGCCGGATATGACGTCATCAAAGACATTTATCAAAAAAATGAAAAAAACGTTCGGGGATTTCATACCCAGGAACTCTCATGTCAAATTTCATAAAGATCGGTCCAGTAGTTTAGTCTGAATCGCTCTACACACACACACACACACACGCACGCACGCACGCACATACACCACGACCCTCGTTTCGATTCCCCCTCGATGTTAAAATATTTAGTCAAAACTTGACTAAATATAACAAGTCGCGTAAGGCGAAAATACAATATTTAGTCAAGTAGCTGTCGAACTCACAGAATGAAACTGAACGCAATGCCATTTTTCAGCAAGACCGTATACTCGTAGCATCGTCAGTCCACCGCTCATGGCAAAGGCAGTGAAATTGACAAGAAGAGCGGGGTAGTAGTTGCGCTAAGAAGGATAGCACGCTTTTCTGTACCTCTCTTTGTTTTAACTTTCTGAGCGTGTTTTTAATCCAAACATATCATATCTATATGTTTTTGGAATCAGGAACCGACAAGGAATAAGATGAAAGTGTTTTTAAATTGATTTGGACAATTTAATTTTGATAATAATTTTTATATATTTAATTTTCAGAGCTTGTTTTTAATCCGAATATAACATATTTATATGTTTTTGGAATCAGCAAATGATGGAGAATAAGATAAACGTAAATTTGGATCGTTTTATAAATTTTTCTTTTTTTTTACAATTTTCAGATTTTTAATGACCAAAGTCATTAATTAATTTTTAAGCCACCAAGCTGAAATGCAATACCGAAGTCCGGGCTTCGTCGAAGATTACTTGACCAAAATTTCAACCAATTTGGTTGAAAAATGAGGGCGTGACAGTGCCGCCTCAACTTTCACGAAAAGCCGGATATGACGTCATCAAAGACATTTATCAAAAGAATGAAAAAAACGTTCGGGGATTTCATACCCAGGAACTCTCATGTCAAATTTCATAAAGATCGGTCCAGTAGTTTAGTCTATATCGCTCTACACACACACACACACACACACACACACACACACACACACACACACAGACAGACACACACACACACACACACACGCACATACACCACGACCCTCGTTTCGATTCCCCCTCGATGTTAAAATATTTAGTCAAAACTTGACTAAATATAAAAACCACACATAATGCCGATCAGTTGATGTGTCCCCTTTGTAAAGAAAAGCAAGAAGATGAAGTCCATTTTGTTTTTTGTTGTCCATACTTAAACAGATTAAGAGAAAAATGTATCCCATTTAAATATTATAAAACCCCAAGCACTTTTAGACTTAGCCTGCTCCTGGCCTCACCTCAAGAAACTGTTATCAGAAATGTATCCCTGTATTTGTATAAAGCCTTGAAATTAAGAGATTTTGTAACCTCGTAGTTAAAGACCGTGTAATATATGAAGTTATTCTGTAGTGTTGTGCGATTATTATGTTATTATGTTGTACCTTTTCTGCACCTGATGAGTTATATTATTTGCAACGTGAACCGTTTGTTCACACTCATTCATAAGGGGCTATGGCCTATTGAATAAATTATCTGCGTCTGCGTCTGCGTCTGCGTCTCTCTCTCTCTCTCTCTCTCTCTCTCTCTCTCTCTCTCTCTCTCTCTCTCTCTCTCTCTCTCTCTCTCTCTCTCTCTCTCTCTCTCTCTCTCTCTCTTTCCTGTTTTTTCCCCTTCATTTTTACATTTAGTCAAGTTTTGACTATATGTTTTAACATAGAGGGGTAATCGAGACGAGGGTCGTGGTGTATGTGTGTGTGTGTGTGTGTGTGTGTGTGTGTGTCTGTCTGTGTGTGTGTGTGTGTGTAGAGCGATTCAGACTAAACTACTGGGCCGATCTTTATGAAATTTGACATGAGAGTTCCTGGGTATGATATCCTCAGACGTTTTTTTCATTTTTTTGATAAATGTCTTTGATGACGTCATATCCGACTTTTCGTGAAAGTTGAGGCGGCACTGTCACGCCCTCATTTTTCAACCAAATTGGTTGAAATTTTGGTCAAGTAATCTTCGACGAAGCCCGGACTTCGGTATTGCATTTCAGCTTGGTGGCTTAAAAATTAATTAATGACTTTGGTCATTAAAAATCTGAAAATTGTAAAAAAAATATGTTTTTTATAAAACGATCCAAATTTACGTTCATCTTATTCTCCATCATTTGCTGATTCCAAAAACATATAAATATGTTATATTTGGATTAACAACAAGCTCTGAAAATTAAATATATAAAAATTATTATCAAAATTAAATTGTCCAAATCAATTTAAAAACACTTTCATCTTATTCCTTGTCGGTTCCTGATTCCAAAAACATATAGATATGATATGTTTGGATTAAAAACACGCTCAGAAAGTTAAAACGAAGAGAGGTACAGAAAAGCGTGCTATCCTTCTCAGCGCAACGAATACCCCGCTCTTCTTGTCAATTCCACTGGCACTGCGTTGCGTTCAGTTTCATTCTGTGAGTTCGACAGCTACTTGACTAAATGTTGTATTTTCGCCTTACGTGACTTGTTTTCTTTTACCCATGTATTCGATATAAATATGTATTCTGTATTCATTTGTTTAGTAGAATGTAGATTTTATGTTTATCATCTTCATATGAGAAGCCTGTTGAATATACACTGTGTTTGATTGTGGTTAACTTGTAACTGCATATGTTTTTTGGTGTGACATGACTATTTTGCGAGGTAATAATAAGAGGTTTTGCACTTTGTTCGCAGTGTTGATCACCTATGCGTGTTTGGTATCAAATGATGCGTTGTAGAATTTCCATTTTATTGATGTATTTCTTTATAGCGTTTTTGGCTCACGTAAGTGTAGCTTATGCGATAAATGTGTCTGTCTGTGCGTGCGTGTGTGCGTGTGTATGTCTGTGGTAGACTTGAACTTTAAAATTTGACTAAACACCGAAATACTCCTTTCACCTGGTTATTTGTCAAGCACCATCTTCAAAGTATTGAAGCAATGATCAACATTTTGTCGGCATGTGTGTAGTTAAAGAGTGTATCCAAAGAAAACGGGTGGTGGGGGGTTTTGAAGGGGTACAAGCAGTTGACTGGTTTCTGTCTTGTGTGGCATGTAGACCAGGTCAGGTGTCAAGACCAGGTCAGGGGTCGCGCGAAGGATTGTGGTATAGATTCACTTCTCCAGTTCTTACTTCTGCATTCGCCGATTCGGGGAAGACGATTTCATGTTGTTCGGTTTCTAAGCTCCAGAAAAGCAAATAAAGAAGCTACCAAAGGGAGATTTCCTACAATTTGATCTGCACAGCGTTTTTCCAATGTCCACGCGAGGAAGAGCTGTCGAAAGCGCAGTGTCGATCTGGCAGCCCACGTCGCGATATAACCCTTCGTGGTTGAAAACGACGTTAAACACCAAATAAAGAAAGAATCTGGCAGCCGTTAACCGGTAAGTACAGAGACAGATCTAGTGTCTCCCACTCTGATAACGTGTCACCTACTGTTAATCCGTTTTGTTTTAATTTCTTTTTATTTCAGCAGACACGGATGTCAAACACAGTGATAGGCAGTCACCTCTAGTGAAATGAGTTGATCTAAAGTGCCTGTAATGTTTGGATGTCTTTAATTGTTCGTGGTTCGATTTATGTGAATTTCAAGACTTGCAGTAGAGTCTCAAGTTAAGTTTACTCTGCCCGAAAAAAACTGTCCATCATTTACTTGAACATGCAGATATAAGGAAACGGAATGAATCTGTTCTCAAAGTCAAAATGATCACGATTTTTTCCTCAGATTCAAAACATGCACCGTCATGGTTTTGTCTGTACAATTTAGTAAGTCTTACCTTGCAACAATTTCCTTGAACTTGAAAGACAGTTTTTGAATGCTAGGTCTGTACATATCGCGTTTCATTCCAGACTCGATTCTCTCTTTGATTGTACTGTTTGCTGTTTACGCACTATCATGATTCGCTATGTAACGTTTGGTAAGCTTACCTTGCAACAGCTTTCTTGTCTTTGTTGGCATTTTCTTTCAAGGCAGTACAACGTAAGATTAGATTCTTTCGGACAGAAGGTAGAATGTGAGTTTTGAGACAACGACAGTCGTTCAAAGAAAGCTTGCTGTGGCATTTGTTTGTAAATAATGGAACATGTGTCACAGTGATTCTGTATTTTTCTGCGGTTGATGTGGTTTCTTTTTTCCTCTCTTGTTTTTTCCCTCCTGAGTTGATCGTTATCATTTAAACAAGACCCTCAGAGAGTACCTCCGTTGCTCCTTAAAATGGAATGTGAATAGTGTGTTGGTTGTGTTGACCGTCAGAATTATTTTAAGAACCAGGCTGCTGCAGTCAGTTGACATGTTTCGCATATTGTAGGGTTACCATGCTGCATCGGTAAAGTGGCTTGTATAACCTGACTATTCTGTTTCAAAACACTGTTTATATTTGTGTATGTTGTAGTCATCATAACTAATCGCATTTTGCCATTTGTTTCAGAAAGGAGGTTAAAGGCACAGTAAGCCTCCCGTAAACCATCACAGAGCTCCCCGAGCATCTACATATAGTACAAGCATACTTTCATTTGAACGCTCACCAAACGGGAACATCCTGGCTGCTTTCTGTCGAGCGTGAGAAATTTTCAAAGAATTTATTTTTGTGGACTTGGCCTCAACAGCAATGGCGCCTCGTTTTGGTGCTGGACGGCTGTTATGAATACCGGAATTCACGCCCGGACAGTAAGCCTCCCCTAAACCATCACAGATACTGTCAGGCTTTTACACACAGTACAAACACCCTTCCATTTGAACGCTCACCAAACGGAAACATCCTAGGTGCCCTACGTAAAGAGCGAGCAATTTTTAAAGAATTAATTTTGCAGATTGTCTCGAACACTTTTCGGACCCATCCTGAACTCAGGTCAAACATGAGTTACTTCCCTTCGGGTCTCATTCTATCGATGTAAACTGGCGATAGCCGTGAATCGATGATTATCAAAATGTTTTTGGACCGTGGTGCGTTTTTGCGCTTGACCTAACTTTTAAAATCTAAATAATAAATTGACAGCTTGTTACACAAACATTCTTTAATCATAAAAGAATTCTTTTTTCATCAAGACAAGATCAGTACAATTCGAAGTTGTGAAAGTTTGAAAAAAGAAAAGCCCGGAAGCAGGGTCACGCAAGGGTCGTAGCAGACGACGCCGGTTTATCAGTGCATATCGCCGTTCCTCTCAACAGTCAAAAGCCATCGCTAGAGTTCTTGTGAACCACAGCCGTTTGTTTCGTGCATAAAAACGTGCTATTGTAAATAGTCGCATTCAAATAACTAACTGACGACTACATTGTGAAAAAGGGAAACTGGATCACACGGGTTCACGATGGCTCAGGGGTAAGATAAACCACGCAAAAATAAATTCTTTGAAAATTGTTCGCTCTTTACGGAGGGCACCTAGGATGTTCTCAATCGGTGAGTGTTTAAATGAAAGGGTGTTTGTACTGTGTGTAAAAGCCTGACCGTATCTGTGATGGTTTACGGGAGGCTTACTGTGCCTTTAACCTACAAGATCGATGCTATGTCAGATATGCCTCAGCCACATGACGACTTCCGAATTTAGATCCACTCGGCATGGTAACAAGTCTTGATGAAAAGTATGGGACTGTGGACAGCAGTGGAAAAAGTGGCCACATGGCAGGTACCTATTGCTTAGTGTCTGCAGTGCAAAAGACAGATAAGCTGATGGTAGATTTGCAAATGAACACAGTGCCTGTGTGTGTGTGTGTGTGTGTGTGTGTGTGTGTGTGTGTGTGTGTGTGTGTGTGTGTGTGTGTGTGAGGATTGCACACTAATCTCATTCAAGGACAACTGCACCAACAACAAATACACAGTCATTTTATCTGTTTGCCTTCTTTTGAAAATTATACATGGAGTTGATATGATGCGTTAGTTTAACTGAGTGTGTGTGCGTGTGTGTGAGTGTGTGTGTGCGTGTGTGTGTGTGTGTGTTTGTATGTTTGTGTGACGGATGAGTTTGTGTTACTGTTTGTTGATTTCTTACGGGAGCCTTGAAGGCTTCGCCTCTTGTTGATGTAGTTTTCTTAGTGCAGGAATTTTTGAGGGATTTTAACTGTAGCTTCTAAGGAGGCTGACAGCAGCCTCGAAACTCTCCCCCTCCCTTCCCATTTTGTTATGTGATCCCAGAGCGACGTTTTCATTGGTTCCTTAGCTGTGACGTCAGCGACAGTCATGGAAGGTATATAAGCTGTTACCGGCACGGTTGGCCTAGTGGTAAGGCGTCCGCCCCGTGATCGGGAGGTCGTGGGTTCGAACCCCGGCCGGGTCATACCTAAGACTTTAAAATTGGCAATCTAGTGGCTGCTCCGCCTGGCGTCTGGCATTATGGGGTTAGTGCTAGGACTGGTTGGTCCGGTGTCAGAATAATGTGACTGGGTGAGACATGAAGCCAGTGCTGCGACTTCTGTATTGTGTGTGGCGCACGTTATATGTCAAAGCAGCACCGCCCTGATATGGCCCTTCGTGGTCGGCTGGGCGTTAAGCAAACAAACAAACAAATATAAGCTGTTAGTTTCTGAGGTTCGGGGGAGTCTTGGCAACCAACCTGGCTTAACTGTATAAATGGTATACCGGACTTCCCACTTAGAGTTACAGCATTGCTTCTGTGCCTGTGGAAAAGGTTGTGGGAGGGTCCCAACCTTAGTACCGAACGGTTGTGGGAGGGTCCCAACCTAGTATTGAAGTATTTGTTGTCATCTCTAAGTTGTCCTCCGGAGTCTTGGCAACCAACCTGGCTTAAGTGTCTAAATGGTATACCGGATTCCGCCCTGTGGACTGAACTAACAGGGTTAAAACACAGTTCCAAAACATACTGTCCTACTTCAGTCATATATATATATGTTACAGTTAATCTGTGAAACCAGGGAATACGTGTATTAACTAAACTATTTTAGGTAATACATGAATTAACTGTGGCCACTAGTCAATACATGTATTATCTGTAAATTTCCGTTAATGCATGAATTAACTAGAAAAAAATCCAGTCAATACACGCATTGACTGAAATCTGAAGGTATGCAGAACATGGATTAACTAATTCAGGTTCAGGCAATCCATGCAAGTCTATTTCCCATATTCATGTTGTGTGGTTTTGTGTTCAGTCAAGATGTGTGAGGGCCCCAAAGGGGGGGTATCATCACGATCACGGGAAGGGAAATTTTAGCTTTCACGATCACAGTTACCTTGATTTTTGTTTTCACGATCACGAACACAAGTGGCGAATCACGGTCACGGTAAAAGTTGCATGTACAGAAAGCACGTGTCAAAGTAAACACAACCACACAGTAATTCGCTCCTCTGGATCTATTGTTTATTCAACACAAAGTGACAACTGTTGCACTTTTTTTTAAATATTTTTATTAATTCTCTTTCATACACACATAGAAATACATATCATGATTTGTAATCAGTAACAAGAATGTTGTTTTCATTGTTTTTTCTCTCGCTCTCTCTCTCTCTCATACAGACACTCACAGGAATATACACTCCAGGGGCGGAGCAGTTAAGCCAAAGGGGGGGGGGGGGGGGGTTACAACCTGGGGTCGAGGGCAAGGCCCCATTGGGGGGTCTGGGGGGCTTAGCCCCCCAGAAGCTGAAGAGATTTAGCTATTTTATGAACAATTTATGGCTTATCCTTGATTTTAAACATGATCAACTGGTGTCAGCAGCCACTCATTATTTCTTTTAAAGTTAGTATTATTATTTTATTTTTTTGACAGCCGGGGGGGGGGGGGGGGGTGGGTTCCGGAACCCCTGTAACTCCCCTCCCCCCTCCCCCCCGTAATCCGCCCCTGCATTCATACACATTCAACTCCCACACCCTCACTCACACACATGAATATATATATACTTGCACAATTTCACATTTCCAGAGCTAAATCTTTTAAACCCATTTTCTCAAAAACTATTGGGTGGATTGAAATTAAAGTACATGTATGTGTGAAGGTAGAGTCTATAATCCTGACTAAAGGTCAGTCTAGGAATCATGAAGGTGGGTGAAGGAATATACACTCATACACATTCAACTCCCACACCCTCACTCACACACATGAATATATTATACTTGCACAATTTCACATTTCCAGAGCTAAATCTTTTAAACCCATTTTCTCAAAAACTATTGGGTGGATTGAAATTAAACTACACGTATGTGTGATGGTAGAGTCTATGATAACAAAATCCCCAACGAACATGACTTTGGTCGACTTTGACATGAGGATCAAGTAACCCAAACTGGCACGTCTCCCCGCCATAGTTCCTGAACTTAACCCATTGTTGATAAGTTTACAGGCGCTAAAATAAATCCAAGCTTAATGCAAAGAAGCGACAATTAGAATCTATGCCAAGCGTGTCCACGTTGCTGGGATGAAAAACACATTTTCTAGTTTCGGTTTTGGCTACACGCAGACTCGATCAGACTCGAGCCAGTCGAGGTCACACTGAGCGAGTGACAGCCGGACGTGACAATGTCGACAATGGCAATGATCTCAATCAATCTCAAAGATCTTAAACAAATTTCAAGATCTTTGCCTACATTCAGAACAGTCATAGAGCAACATAGACAGGGCCGGACTAGGGGGGGGGGGGGGGGGGTTACAGGGGTTGCGCACCCCCCCACCCCCCTGGCTTGAGCATGTACCTCCCAAACGCTTTTTTTTTGTGGGGGAGGGAGGGGGTGGGGGGGTTTGCATCTGGATCATCATGAAATCCGAGGAGAAATCGCACCTCTCACCCCCTTTCGAAAGACATTTTTCTTCAACGATTTTTGTGATGAAAAGTATGAGTCCTTACAATCTCAATTCTTCTTCATTGCCTATACAGCTTGCTGTCGAATTTACCTTTTTCGTTCAAGGAGAGACTTCCTTTCCCTCCAGAAACATCAAAAAACGTTCAGCTTCAAGGGGGCTTCGCCCCCTAGACCCCCACCAAGGGGCTTCGCACCCTGGACCCCCAACTGTAACCCCCACCCCCCCCTAGTACTTACCTAGTCCGGCTCTGATAGATGACATACCTTGACATTTCGTCTTAATAATAATAATAATAATAATAAGAACATTTATATAGCGCTAAATCAAAAACTTTCGTTAAAAAGGCTTGCTCTAAGCGCTTGACATCTAAACTAAAACGTCATTCACACTCTTTACAATGATGTACAAGAACTTCATGTCACACTCTTTCATTCAGTATAGCACCATTCACACAGTTGTTATTCTGTACAAGACAATAAGTTAGTCTAACATTTAGAATGTTCATAAGATGAAAACAAGAGAAAACCAGACTGATTAAAACAATTGCTTAGTGCTAACAAAGCATGAATCTTAATGATAACGTAATACATGTTTAACTGTTAAGACCATAAAAAACCTATATGCTAAAATAACTTCGAACTTTTAAGAACTTCTTATAAGATACACAGCACATCTAGATAAACACCAGAATGATAAAACAAAAAGGCAACTCGTTAAAACTATTAAATGCATCAATGTCTAAAACACGAAAGACTCAAATATAAGATACACAATTCTCTAGAATTGTTTATTAAAACTGAAACCGACCTGCTCAAAGTAAACCATACCCACCCCTCCCTACCCACCCCCAACCCTCCTCCTACACTAAATACTAATTATTTCTACTCTTAACTTCCCAACTACACGTTATCCACAAACTATGCACAGGAACATGTGTGTCAGCATTATGTGGCACCGACATGACTTGTGCATATCTAGCTTACAGCTAAGGGTTAAAGTTAAAGGACTACTGCAGTGAAAAATTATATTTATAATAATTTAAAACAAAAGACAAAAATAACAAGCTGAATAGAGATGGAACCGTTACAGAACAGGATGGCTAAATGTTGCGACTTTAGGAGTTGTGTTTCTGGAAGAGGTGAGTTTTGAGTGCTCGCTTGAATGACTGTACTGACTGAGAGTGGCGAATGTGAGAGGGGAGAGAGTTCCATTGAGTAGATGCGCAAAATGCAAAAGTGCGTTGTCCATATGCTTTTGATTTTGTGTGTGGGATGACTAGGGTGCGGCTATCAGAAGAGGAGCGGAGTTGTCTAGCAGGAGTGTATACAGTGAGAAGTTCAGAGAAATAAGCAGGAGACGAGGCAGAGAAGAAGTGAAAGCAGAGAGTGGACAGTTTGTATTCAATGCGGGCTTGGATGGGTAACCAGTGGAGTGTGCGGCGAAGTGGTGTGACATGATCATATTTTCGTGCTTTGAGGATCAGGCGTGCTGCAGAATTTTGAACTTTCTGTAGTTTGTGCAGGAGGTAGAGTGGACAGCCAGAGAGAAGAGAGTTACAGTAGTCAAGTTTAGAAAGAACAAGAGAGCAGACTAGAGTGTTTGTAGTTTGAACGGACAGAGTATGGCGGATGGTTGCGATCTTGCGGAGTTCAAAGTATGCGGACCTACAGATGTTGGAGATGTGCTTGTTGAGTGTCATGTCTGAGGAGATGGTAAAGCCGAGGTTTCTAGCTGAAGAGGAGAAAGAGATGTCGGTATTGCCTACTTGGACAGACGAAGGTTGATAATTTGGGAACTTAGTGGACTTTTTCATGCACAGAAGTGCCTCTGTCTTATCATCGTTTAGTTTTAACTTATTTTCTACCATCCATGACTTAACATCTAAGATACAGGTCTGGATGGTCTGGATGGTGGCATGTGTCTCAGCGGGGGAACTAGGCTTATACAACTGGGTATCATCAGCAAAAGACTGGTTTGAAACGGAATGATTTTGAATGAGGGCAGACAAGGGTTTGGTATACATAATGAAGAGGACGGGGCCAAGTACAGAGCCTTGAGGGACACCGAAAACAAGGGGAGCTGGGGCTGATCTCTGGCCATCGACAAGCACAGCCTGAGTTCTATCCGTAAGGTAGGACTCAAACCATGCCAGCGCTGGACCAGAGATGCCATACAGGGTCTGGAGCCTGCTCAGCAGCGTGACATGATCTATTGTGTCAAACGCTGCCGAGAGGTCCAGTAGGGTGAGCACAGACACATCACCACCATCCAGAGCAGACAGAATGTCGTTGGTCACCTTGAGCAGGGCAGTCTCAGTACAGTGAGAAGGACGGTATGCTGACTGAGAATGCGAGATCAGATCATGAGTGTTCAAATACACTAACAGCTGCTTTAAAACTACTTTCTCAATGATCTTTGACAAAAATGAAAGGTTAGAAACAGGGCGGTAGTTCTTTAAGACATTTACATCGAGATTGGATTTCTTAAGGAGCGGTTTCACAAGTGCAGTTTTGTACAATGATGGAAAAACACCAGACAACAGGCTATCATTAACAATCTGGGTGAGAACAGGCAACAGAAGATCAAGGTTTTCAACAAGTAATGGTGTGGGCAATGCATCAAGTGGACAAGTTGTAGGTTTGGATTTCAAAATAATCTCTCTAAGGTCCTTCTCACTGACTTTCTGGAATGCTAAAAACGTACAGGCAGGGGAAGCATCAACATGAGTGGGTGCAGCAGAATTAACAGCTAGCGTGTCAAGTTCTGATCTAATATCAGCTACTTTCTGGATGAAAAAATCACTAAAAACATCAGGCAGCTCACTAACAGGAAATACAGTGGGGAGTGGGGACACCTTAGTGCGGCCAGTCAAGCGGTTGCAAATATCAAACAGTTTCTTGCTAGAAGAACAAGTGGCAATCTGAGTCTGCAGAAAAAGTGTCTTAGCGGAGTGTACGATCTTGGTTACAACGTTCTTGGTGTAGTTAAAAATCTGCTTATGTACAGTGAGACCCGTCTGAAGGCACTTGCGCTCGGCACGCCTACGCTCACACTTTGCATCACGCAGTTCCTCACTAATAGCAGGATACCACGGT
>NC_090249.1:32462685-32537685 GCF_037325665.1 Littorina saxatilis
GATACACAGACACACAGACACAAGTCGTATATATATATAGATATGTATGGATTATATGAATAAATTGTGTTGTCATCATTTTCACGAGTTTTCATTCACAAACACCTGGGAAATAAATCTCATGTTCCTCATGCAATAAATCGATAAATAACAAAAAAGCTGGTCTGTCAACAAGCCAACAAACATACAGGTAATACATGTATTGACTGTCGCTTATTTTTAGTTAATTCATGTATTAACTGAAATTTTCAGATAATACATGTATTGACTAGTGGCCACAGTTAATTCATGTATTACGGTAACTAAAATAGTTTAGTTAATACACGTATTCCCTGGTTTCACAGATTAAAGGCACAGTAAGCCTCCCGTAAACCATCACAGAGCTCCCCGAGCGTCTAAATACAGTACAAGCATACTTCCATTTGAACGCTCAGCGAACGGGAACATCCTGGCTGCTTTCTGTCGAGCGTGAGACATTTTCAAAGAATTTATTTTCGTGACTTGTTCGTTAACAACAACGGCGCCTCGTTTTTGCGCTAGACCTAACTTTTAAAATCTAAATAATAAATTGACAGCTTGTTACACAAACATTCTTTAATCATAAAAGAATTCGTTTTTCATCAAGACAAGATCAGAACAATTCGAAGTTGTGAAAGTTTAAAAAAAAGAAAAACCCGGAAGCAGGGTCACGCAAGGGTCGTAGCAGACGGTTTATCAGTGCAAATCGCCGTTCCTCTCAACAGTCAAAAGCCATCGCTAGAGTTCTTGTGAACCACAGCCGTTGTTTCGTGCATAAAAAACGTGCTATTGTAGATAAGCTCACATCGAGTCGCATTCATGACTAACTGACGACTGCATTGTGAAAAAGGAAATCTGGATCACACGGGTTCACGATGGCTCAGGGGTAAGATAAACCACGCAAAAATAAATTCTTTGAAAATTGTTCGCTCTTTACGGAGGGCACCTAGGATGTTCTCAATTGGTGAGTGTTTAAATGAAAGGGTGTTTGTACTGTGTGTAAAAGCTTGACCGTATCTGTGATGGTACATATATATGTCCGCGCGAACTTAGAATCCGGTTTCATTCTAGAATGGACCGGGTCCAGGT
The DNA here is from genome assembly GCF_037325665.1 of Littorina saxatilis. NCBI lineage: Eukaryota > Metazoa > Mollusca > Gastropoda > Littorinimorpha > Littorinidae > Littorina > Littorina saxatilis. The sequence goes on from NC_090249.1 coordinate 32,463,793, forward strand.
TGGAATTCTAACCCTGCGCAAGTACAGGGGTGCCATTCTAGAATGAAACCCTTGTTGCTGGTCCATTCTAGAATCGGCCGTGCGCAAGGTTGGAATTTGGGTCCAAGTTGGAATAGTCATTTCAGTAAGACTATCACACAACCAAAGCCACAAATGTGGATTTTCTGTTTGTTTTTGTTTTTTGTGTGTTTGGTTGGTTTTTTTTCTCGGGTTTTTTACACTTTACTCAAAGACATCGTGAATTGGGATTGTGATGTTCTGAAAGTGATTACGATTTTGAGAGACACTCAGCACTGATCGCTACGAACGGAAATTTCCGGACTGACAGTGTTTTGCCGCATAGGATCTCGCTTGTAACTTTTAATCTTATTCATATACATGAAGTTGGTCTTCTGAATTGTGAAGATATAATGTCAACTTTTTTTTAAACCTGTGACAACAGCTCTATAACTCACTCTGTCCTTCTGTTGGTCTGTCTGTCGGTTAGTCGGTCTGACCGTCTGTCTGTCTGTCTGTCAAAAAAATTGTCAAAAAACCGGACATTTCCGAGAGGGAGACAGCACTGACATTGCAAGCGGCCGCAACCGGCTCTCATCACAAAAACAACTGCCCTGCAAACAATACCGCCCTGGTAGTCCCCCTTGCTATGGTCTGCCTTTGTTTATTGCGTACTCAGGAGTGTCAACTTTCTTGACATGACATGACATTGCAAGATCGCCAAAGGATTTTTTTCAGGGGTAGACAAATCAGCCCCATTTTATCAAAGGGAAGGTGCAGGTGGAGATAATCCAAGGGAAGACAACTCTGTCTTACCTACAAACATTACGGCCCCCTTTATTCAAGGGTTTCATTCTAGAATGGCACCCCTGTACTTGCGCAGGGTTAGAATTCCAACCTGGACCCGGTCCATTTTAGAATGAAACCGGATTCTAAGTTCGCGCAGTATACATCTAATGGATTTGCACTTGAATCAGGATCAGGATCGATACATTGCAGATCAAAGACATAATTATTAGCTTACAACAAAATTCCTAAGCCTGGGTCAGTCATCAAGAGAAACGGACTTCCTGACAGAAAAATATACATCTAATCTACTTTTGATATCAATTGCTTTATGAAACTGATATTCCTCTGAATCTAAACTGTTCACACTGTTGTAAAAATTATGCAGTGATGCATTGCTGGCGAAGAGAGAGAGAGGGAGGGGTGTTCCTGACTATAAGCTTTAGCCTTTACAATTGCTTTCCTCTTCGGCACCCACGACAATGCTGAATTGTATCGGGCATGTGTGTGTATACACTTGAAATAAAGCAAAAGTAGACTAACCACAAGAAGTAACCAGGAAGTTCTCTTTGGAATCGGAGACACAAAAGTCATTTCCGGTCTAAAAACGAAACAACACGCACATCAAAGCTGTCAGTCAGTGCATGCCACACTTCCACAAAGAAAAAGTCTTTACAGACATTAAACACAAAACAGGACGGCCAGAAAAATTGTAGACCAGTATCTGTGAACTCTTCGGTATGTTTGACTGCCACGCTCTCTCCCTTGACGCACATTGTCATCGAAGACAGAAAAGGAGTTGGTGCATAGGCCTACATGTACTACACTCGAGTCAGTACAGCATGTAGTAACTATAGCAGAGACCGTATCTGGATTTATACGTTGCAGGGCCAAAAGGCAAATGCGCAACGGGATAATACACAGTTTATCATTCTGTATCTGATAATGACTCGCTGTAGCTTATTCGCTGATGACGATCCAGGTGGCTGGCGTAGCACAGCAGAACTTGAGGGGTATATTGCACAGCGGCAGCCCAATGATTAAATTGTAAATCTACTAAATGTAATCAAAGGGGTTTGTGTCATTGTTCATGACCAAACAAATATCTGCTATAAGTTGTAACAGTCATATGTATTATATGTACGGAATTTTGTCCAATAGCCTATTTTTTCTTGTTTCAGTAAGTTATGATGGCAGTTGTTCTGATGTCTGGAGATGGATGCACACTTGACCACTGTCAGGCAATTGCCGCAGCATATAAAACATGTATTGTTCCTGCTTGTTTGACATCGGACAAAAATGAGGAGGGGCTGATTCTGAACTATGCTGAATCCCACAAGAGACTGTCCCAACGTCCCTGCACATTGGTGTCTGAACATTCTCGATCATACGTGTCACTGTCACAACCTTACGTTACTGTTGCACAACATCATGTTACTGGCAGTAAATCAGCAGAAAGTGACACCACAGTTTTTGCAATACATCATTCCATGAATGTTCTAATGACAGCTAAATCTGATACTGTCCACGAACGCGTGTCAGATCTAGCAAAGCCTGAGGGTTTAGAGTCTTCTTTAAGTGCAAATACTTTGTCAGGTCGTACTTTCAGAAATATTCCAGAACAAAACTGTGGTTTGAAGACTGAAATGACAATAGATGAAATGGAAAAAAATTGTTTTTCACTGCCTCCTAAAGACAACGTCAGAGAGGATGATGATGCAACGTATCCAAGTGTTAGTCAATCTTTAAAAAACAAAGACGATTCCGATGTATGTGATCCAAACAGACAGTTGCTCCCTTCAGTTGATGAAGAACTAAGCAGAGGAAGATGTTCACCACTGAATAGATGCTCTCATGAAGCAGCTGGAGAAAGAACAGGGCACAGTTGTTCTGCACAAAGTCAGGGTGCACATACCATGACGAATTTATTATGCAGCAAATCCGTAGAAGGCCCCCCGCTTGCGCCTTTTAAAAGTGTGTCATTTAGGCTTAAGGATGGGTTCTTTGCTGTGAATGTGCCATATATGATGGACACTCAGTTTGAAAAAATACACAAACATTTTTCAAAGGCTAGTGATAGAGATGAATGCCTTGGCTTGAAAATAACTGTTGGTGAAATTCAACAAGTGCTTTCAGAACAAGTAAGTTTCTTTCTGTTCTTTGTTTGATACCCTTAGTGTGAGATCCTCAAGCTCTCCTTTGAAGAAAAACTATCGAAGACAGAAAAAAAAGAGAAAATAAAACAAAACAAATGTAAAGAGAAAAGAAGGGAGGGCAGGGGAGAGGGAGGCAGAGAAGAAGGAACAGAAAAAAAAAGAAAAAAATGAAAAGAGGAAAGAGCACAAACAAAATGCAGATCTATCTGTATATATTCAAGTTATACTTATACACATTGTTTTGCTTTTCTTTTGGAAATGTTTTTTCTTGTGGGTTTGGTATTATTTTACATTTGAATGTTTCAGTTATTAGAATTTTTTTATTGGGACAATCTGAATTGTAGTACAAATGTAATTTTTTTTTTTATCTGTTTGCAGTGCAGAAAGAAAAGAACACAGGGAAGGATATTAAGTTCAGAAGAGGTGAGTACATGAATAAATACTTTTAAACAGAAAAAAATATTTATTTTAATCAGATTTAAATGTTTCTTTTAAAATCATGTTAAGCCCACCTACCAGATTTTGGACACCCAGTGATCATACACACACACACACACACACACACACATACACACACACACACACACACACACACACACACACACACACACACACACACACACACACACAGAAACAATAAACATCGGAATACTCATGAAAAACAAGGATTTCAAATGAGCTTTTATTGTTTAGCATTTCAATTCTGTGACAGTTGAAGACATATTATTGGACTTAATGTTTATCTGACCTTTTTGTCAAATTGTTACAAATGGGAAACACTTAATTTTAGTTCACATCCAATCATAATTCAGGATTTTTTTTCTTCTTATGCAGGAAAGGCTTTACCAGGTGTACACATCACTCAAGCTGACAGGCAGAGAGCAAGGAATCTTTCAGCAGTTTGTACCCCAGCCCCTTGACAACAACCTGTTGTCACGGCAACTAGCACAGCTTGATCACCATGGTGATGCCTTCACTGAATTGCTGGTGAAGCAGGATGGGTCACCGTGTCTTCACATGGGTGATGTGATAGACCCTGTGGTAATCACAGGTGGTGGTGAGTTTTGGGGTTCATTTGAGAAGTGGTGATGAATGACTGAAATTGCTTTTGAGAGGGTGGAGTGGAAGGGGTGCACAGATCAGGAAGCATTCAATAGAGACGCCAAGACAGGGGTTGAAGTAACATGTCTTTTATTCTAACGTATACAAGAAGGCAGTGTAGTTCACACCTCAATGCAGAACAAAACCACACAGAAGAATCGCACAACGCTGGTCTGCAGAAAGTCCTCTCGCTGATGGAAAGTCAGCTTTTAAAACACAATTCCAACACACATAAATGTTCGTCTCAGACACTCCTCGAATATAGCCTCCGCCAAAGCAATGTTATTCGCTGAAACTACACTCCCTGCATTAATACAGCAACACGGCCATCGTTCAATCAAAAGTTAACCACCACAATACAAACTCACAAAAGACCATAAACCGGTCTTGTCACTACCAAATCACACATGAGACTGCAGCATCCCACGCTATGATTAGCGCGCGCACCCTTTAAACAATCAACCAATGAAAAAGTCGCATCTTCACACACGTACAACAACACAGCGATCCTGCCGCCATGCACAATGGGTCAGGGGAGATAATCGAGTTAGGGACTGAAAGAGAGGAAGAATTAAATGATCGTGAATTCTCCACCCTGCTACACTGCTGATCAGTACTCCCTTCTGCATTTCACCAAAGTTATAAATGGCAAGATGATTTTTGTTTCCGTATGGTATTCAAGTACATTTTGATTAGGATTTTTGTCTTTAAAAAAATGGTTATTTCCTTATTACGAAATTTATTTCTTGAAGAGTTCAGGTTTTTTTTCAGAGCATACAAGGTTTACTGCTGGGGAGCTTATTCACAGGAGGGTGTTGCATCAAAGTAAAGAGGCTTCTGTTGTCAGTGTGGATGGAGCGAATTACATATTGCCACCATCTTCAGAGTTTCTGCTTTCAAACTTGGAAGACTTCTGTGATCATCTTTATTTGGAACTTGATGGTAAAGTGCTTTTCCCCCCATATGTGTGACTGTGTATAATTGTGAGTAATAATGTGTGCATGTGTGTGGGTGTGTGTGTATGATTGTGTGCGTGTGGGATGGTGTGTGTGGTTGTGTGCGCGTGTGTGAATGTGTTCATTCATGGTTATGTAAGTGAATGTTTACTGTTAGAATTTGTTAAACTAAAAAAGAAGTCTGAACAGAAATATTATTTACAATGAGGATTTTTCTTTTGATGTGGTGATCTGCTTTTTTCATGTCTATACCAACTTGTTTCTTCCAGAAAGAAGTCATGACTTGATTGTTCTGGATCCACCATGGGAAAACAAATCAGTCAAGCGGAAGAAAAGGTAAATTATCAATTTGTTAACACTCAGCTCATTTAGTGGTCCAATCCCTTCTCAAGGTTAAAAGATGAAAAGAAAATGATTCTGAAGAACAAATCCTTGTCATGCAATCCTGTGCTGCGACTTCCGTCTTGTGTGTGGCGCACGTTATAATATGTCAAAGCAGCACCGCCCTGATATGGCCCTTCGTGGTCGGCTGGGCGTTAAGCAAGCAAACAAACAAACAAAATTGTCATGCAGTGTCAAAGTCATTGAAGCTTCTCATGCATCTTTATTTCAAAATTGTGAGATTTTAAAAACAAATTATTATTTGTTCTCCTAGAATGCAAGATTTATACTTGAAGATCAATTCTTGAGATGAAGTTACATTTCCAAATTTGGTATGTCAACAAAGCAGTCGAAAGATGAAGGGAACATTTGACATATGCATAGATTTAGTGAGCTACACAATCTTCTCTTCCCTTTGCTGCACATACATTATCTTTTCCAGTAATTATTTTTTTGTTCAACTGTCGTGTTTGTGGCAAAACTGACACAGTATCTCTGCCTCCAGTTACACAATGGCAAGTGAGGACATGCTGCTGCACCTTCCCATTGCAAGACTGGCGAGACCTGGGTGCCTGGTAGCTCTGTGGGTAACCAACAACGACAGGCTGGAGGATCACTGTCTGAACACACTGTTTCCTGCGTGGGGGGTCACTTCCGTGGCAAGATGGCACTGGCTGAAGGTAACACTAATGGAACCCCCCCTTTTAGGACCCCCCTCCCCCCAGTTTAAGACTTCCCCCACTGTTATGATCTTGCTTTTATTAAAGATTTTATGTTCATAACCACTGTAAATTTATGTCCTTTTTAAGTCCTCATTTGTTTAGATATTTGGAGGTCTCAAAATGGACGATTCCACTTTATCACGTTACGTGTCTATTTTGATGGGATATCTTTGAATTAACGACATTAACTGCCCGTTTTCTTTTTCTGTCTAAACTTCACTAGAATGAATTATTTATAATAGTAGTAAAGGAACATTTTGACAGATCTCAAGTAGTCTGCTTAAAGGAGGTACCACTGTATCCCAAGTATTTTTGCCGAGTACCTTCATCTGAGACACTTGAAATGACACCTACATGAATTAGGGATATTCTAACATCTTTTAACATCTTCAGATCTAATGAAAACAATGTATCCATTTGTAGCTGACGTGCTTGCTATATACACTAATCGCCATAAAAAAAACTAAACACATACACTTAGCTGTAGAACTTTGTGATGTGGCCAGTTATAGAAAACCAAGTATATTGCCAGAAAGGTAATTTATTCCCCTACAGATTGAACTGGCACGCTTTTTATCGCTATGAGTGATGTGCCAGTTAAGTCTGCTGCGCTGAACTTGGTTTTGATGCCGGAAGACCTGTTTTTCGTAATTGTTGTTTCGCGTTCATATTTCCATACCACCCAAGTGCGTTGTTGCTTTTGTACGTAAAAAAAACTCATCAAAACGCCATGATATTTTACACACTGTTTAGCAATTGTGTTATCAATACTCATGTCAAATTTAAAAGCAATACAATAAGCCATTCCAAAACAACAGGGTTTTTTCCCACATAGCCCTCAAGAAATGACGCCAAAACAGGCCTTTTACGGCTTCTGACGAGGCTGACACCTGTCTTCTTCAAAATGGCAAAACAACACTGCTAGGCACAACAGCTGAACCAAATCAATTTGTGTGGGTAGAAAATGAGTTGTTTTCAATTTGCAATCAAAAACTGAGGTATTGATTATTTTATCTTATTATTAAATAATAATAATAATTATTATTATTATTATTATTCTTGCTTATTTTGATTTTTTGTGTATTTTAGTGTCTGCAAATTTACTTTGGCGAATTTGATTTTGGGGGGTGTCCTAGGTCTCTGGTACACTGCATAAAAACAAATTGATGAAAAATGAAACTCTTTGTTTCAAACGGTAGGGGGATGAATTACCTTTCTGGCAATATACTTGGTTTTACTATAACTGGCCGCATTACAAAGTTCTACAGCTAAATGTATGTGTTTAGGTTTTTATGGCGATTAGTGTAGAAACCTTTTTGACTCACATGCAAAGCAAAAGTGAGTCTATGTACTCACCCGAGTCGTCCGTCCGTCCGTCCGTCCGTCCGTCCGGACGTCTGTCCGGAAAACTTTAACGTTGGATATTTCTTGGACACTATTCAGTCTATCAGTACCAAATTTGGCAAGATGGTGTATGATGACAAGGCCCCAAAAAAACATACATAGCATCTTGACCTTGCTTCAAGGTCAAGGTCGCAGGGGCCATAAATGTTGTCTAAAAACCAGCTATTTTTCACATTTTTCCCATTTTCTCTGAAGTTTTTGAGATTCAATACCTCACCTATATATGATATATAGGGCAAAGTAAGCCCCATCTTTTGATACCAGTTTGGTTTACCTTGCTTCAAGGTCAAGGTCACAGGAGCTCTTCAAAGTTGGATTGTATACATATTTTGAAGTGACCTTGACCCTGAACTATGGAAGATAACTGTTTCAAACTTAAAAATTATGTGGGGCACATGTTATGCTTTCATCATGAGACACATTTGGTCACATATGATCAAGGTCAAGGTCACTTTGACCCTTATGAAATGTGACCAAAATAAGGTAGTGAACCACTAAAAGTGACCATATCTCATGGTAGAAAGAGCCAATAAGCACCATTGTACTTCCTATGTCTTGAATTAACAGCTTTGTGTTGCATGACCTTGGTAGGAAAAATGTGTAAAGCAGTTCTTAGTGTATGATGTCATTGCTAGGTTTAGTTATTTGACCTTGACCCTGAAGGTCAAGGTCATGTAAAGGTCAAGCATGTGAGTCGTATGGGCTTTGCCCTTCTTGTTTAAACAGCATTTTTAGTTAATGGTATTGGCCCATCCCTTTTGGACTAATGATTATTCTTTGGCTTAACTTGGCTTACAGGTTACACAGACAGGTGACCTTATATCAAGTATGGACGAGGGACACAAGAAACCGTACGAAATCCTCTTGCTTGGGAGGTTCTCATCAGCAGGTTATGACGCCGAGACAGAGAGGAGAGAAGTGCCTGAGAAGAAAGTCTTGGTCAGTGTACCATGCAGTCTCCACTCCAAAAAGCCACCCTTGGCAGGTAATGTGTTAGAGATAGCATTAACAGCTCAATCTTTTTTATTTTATTTTTAACATATTTTTTAATAAGAATACTGTTTGTTTATTGTTCTTTTTTTTTATCTCAAGGATCCAGGGGATTGTGGGAACCCAGAATAAGTATAACTAGAACATCAATTTTACAAGTGCCACAAACTACCATTACAACAAGCAAATGGACACTATGTATATGAACATGTTCTGATTTAGCAGAAAGATAGGTAAACAATCTACCCTCCGCAGTGATTTTTTGTGTATTTTTTTGTGCTCAATAATTCTTTGTATTTTACTGTTTATTTCTAACTAAAACTATATATTTTATTTGCAAAACCAATTGGATGGCATTTAAGTTGACCACATTTTTTCCTACAAATATAATGCAGTCATTATGTTCTAGTGACTACTTATAGAACTTGGTGTGTCTGAGTGGCCTGTTTCAGAGTTCAGACTTCAGATTGCAGTGTGGCTTGCGGTGGAATGTGTGTGTTTGTGTTTCTATGTGTATTTGCTTGCACCTGCATGTATTCACAGGCTGCATGCAAAATGCATTCAATATGATTTTGTAAAGTTGCATGATTTTGTTCTTATGACGGTGTGTTGAATACAAGGTCCAAAACAGACCAAACATGTCTTTTAATCTTTGATTTCTCTTTCATCGGGCAGAACCTGAAGTCTTTTTTTTCCATTTGTTTACGAACTTAGATGTGTTGCGGCCATATCTTCCTCAAAATGCTTGCTGTCTGGAGCTGTTTGCCCGCAACCTGTGGCCTGGCTGGACAAGCTGGGGAAGAGAGGTAATTACGAAGTGGTCTCAGTTGAACGGATTATGCCCCCTCACAATTTTGTCTCCACATTATCCTTCGCCGGTGGTCGTGGGTCCGTGTGGACCAAGAAGGGTGTTTAATTGCAAATATCTCTTAAACTAGTTGGAATTTTTTAATGAGCTTTCAGGAATGCCTCATGCAGGCACCTAAAAAGTTCTTATGTCCTAAAAGATCATTAAATTTCTGCGAGAAGTAATTAAAAAAACAAAGGTCAAATTTAGACTACTGTACACACGGAAGACATTATGGGGCCGTGCGGACCCATGTTTCTCAAAGAAGGATCCATACAATAACAATGTGGGTCCACACGGCCCCACGATGTCTACAGAAGGGTATGCACGTATTTCCTTTTTTGAGAAGCTTTAGTCCGCACGGTAATACTTAAATCAATAATTTAATTTAGTTACTTCTTGCGGAAATTTAACCACGGCGTCTACGGAAGGGGATGCACGTTTTTGCTTCTTTGGAAAGCATGGGTCTACGGAAGGGTATGCGTATTTTTTCTTTTTTGAGAAGCATGGGTCCGCACGGCCACACGATGTCTTCCGTGTGTAGTCGATGATGACGTCGGGCGAAGATTATTGTAGACACTTAGAGTAATCAAGTGTTATTGCTGCATGAATACATTTTTGGTGTACTAGAAGGTCAGAACAGTGTAGTGTTATACATTATGGGTTGTGTAATGCTCTGGTTACAACCACCTATGTGTCCAGTACATTTAAAAAAGATTAAAAACAAAATGACAAGAAGAGTTTTGATTTGTTTGTGAGTTTGTTTGTTTTACATGCTTTTATTTTCGTTTTCAGGCACTTAAACATCAAAACCTGATCTATTATGAAGAGGTCACCTGATGTGTAAAATCTGACTCGTCATACTGAGAGAAAAAAATCAAGGTTAATTCCACCCCAAGACGTTGGCAGCTTTACAAAGTCTTCGACTGGGACTAACAGCTGAGGAAATCATCTGATCATGATGTAATTCAAAAACAAATCCATCTACATGTATCACATTTGTACGGATTTTGCAACTGGATTTAAAGTGTTGTTAAACCATTATTCTAGGATTACTTGTTTTGGCATGATCAGAATAGATATTTGTTGTGTGCATAATTACTGTACATGTCTGGGTGGCCGAGTAGTAACGCACTTGCGCTCGGAATCGAGAGGTTGCGTGTTCGACCCTGGGTCGGGCCGCTATTTTCTCCCCCCATTCCTAACCTAGGTGGTGGGTTCAAGTGCTAGTCTTTCGGATGAGACGAAAAACCGAGGTCCCGTGTACACTACATTGGGGTGTGCACGTTAAAGATCCCACGATTGACAAAAGGGTCTTTCCTGGCAAAATTGTATAGACATATATAAAAAATGTCCACCAAATACCCGTGTGACTTGGAATAATAGGCCGTGAAAAGTATATACTCGCCTAACACGCTTGAGATTTACTGGCCGATGTGAATGCGTGATATATTGTGTAAAAAATTCCATCTCACACGGCATATTGTAAACGCCATGAGCCTCCCTCTGGGAGGGTATGTGCTTAGAAATACTCACTAATAAAATAAAATAAAATAAACTTAGAATTTTGACCTGCTTGTGTAAGTTTCCTCACAACGAAAGGTTTCTTTTTGTTTTCATTCTGTTGTATACTTAAGTAGGGGCTATGCAAAATTGAATCACTGTTGGTTTTGATTGTGTGTGTGTGTATGTGTGTGTGTGTGTGTGTGTGTGTGTGTGTGTGTGTGTGTGTGTGTGAGATGATTGTTGTTATCTTCCATGCCTCAAAAGGGGTTACAAAATTAAACTCGAAAAACTTGATGCGTCTTTGGATGTGTGTGTGTGTGTGTGTGTGTGCACAGCTTTTGCACACCAGTAATAGTCAGTGCAGACAGAAGGAAAACCAAACAGACAGACAAACAAACAAAAACCAAAGGTTAAACCTGTGCATTGGGTGGTGTAAAAATAAAAATCTTGCAAAAAGTCTGAGAGTCAATGTTCATGATTTCAGGGTGTAATTAACTCATTGTCTCCCAGGTACGGATAATTATATCCGTACCCACTCATATGGCGCTATTTGACCAGGTACGGATATATCCGCTCTGACTGTTAGCTTCAGTCGCTTCCTGTAACGTCCATCTAACGCCTGCATTCCAGCGTGTTGATAAACAGTTACATCACAGTTACTTCAATTCTGAGTGACCTGCTGCAACACAGCTGGTCTCGCTAAAAAAACTTGGTGGGGTAAAAAGTGTTAAAGGCTGTGGAAAATAATAATCTTCCACTTTTTATGACGAATATCTAATTTCTACTTTTACTGATTTAAAAAAAATCGTTGTGTTGTGATGATTATGAAACAGAAAATGCTGCCTGTTCTCTGGTCATTTTTCATACAGAGGGCATGGAGCATGTTATTCACTGTGGCATATTTGCGTTACCTCCCTTGCATGAGGAAGGGAGGCATTGTTACTGTTGTGAAAGTAGTCATTTTCTGAACTAGGTTTTGAAATAAACGAAATCGAAAAGTTTATTTTTACATATATTACTGCATTTACAACTAGCAGACATGACATTTTGTTGAAATAAAATTTCGAAGAGTAATCTGACATGAACATGTTGTTTGGAATTGAACATCTCCCCAAACATGGCGGCCGAAGCACCGTTCCTTGCGGTTTCAGAGTACTTTCAGTCACCGTATGGCAGTGTATCCTTTGCTAAAAAGGATCAGGTTTGTGTTAAAACTAATTTTTGATTTTCAGTTGTTGTAAGGATGGATTTTTTTGATGAAATGAAGAACGATGCGGTCACCGTGTCCACTTTGCAGTGGAAATTAATCTATAGTTTTCACCCAGAAAATAAGTGTCTGAGTGAGACTGAGAGTGAGAGGAGTGGTTTGTTGCACTCTTTGATGGATACCACGTCAGCCCCCCCCCCCCCGGCCCCCCCACCCCCCATAAATAAATAATCGTCCTATTGTTTTGTCTTTTAGAGAGTTAATTTTAAGAAAATGTACAGGTGAGGTGAGTGAAGGAGATAATCATTTGCAGAATGAATCTGGAACTGGAAGATTATTAGGCAAAAAAAAAAAATAGGTGTGGTTACGGTAACATAGCCAAAAAAAAATAGGGTAGGTAGGTAGGCAATAACTTTTTTTTTTTTTTTTACTTTTTTTTCTAATGTGTACAAATTAAACCTACTTGACAGGGAAATAAGTGTGCGACTCGGGCGCTTTCGCTTTCATTGCGTTTTTTGCACTCGTGGTTTTTTTTTTTGTTTTTTTTGTTTTGACAAATGTAATAAAAAGTTATAGGATCGGCCCCTAAAAATAGGGTAGGTCGGGTTACCGTAACCACACCTATTTTTTTTTTAGGCCTTACATGATGTATTTAGATCATGTAAACGTAAACGTAGCAAATAACTATTGCTTTCAAAGCAGCTGATATTTACAGCTGTTTCAGTGTTTGTCCACACCCTTAACGTAAAGTAACATATATAGCAAGTGTGTGTGTGTGTGTGTGTGTTTCACTGTCAGTGTCACTGTGTGTGTGTCACTGTGTGTAACCTCACCGAGAGTTACACATTTTCTGAACATTCGGAATGTTATCATACAGTTTACTGTTTAGGTACTTGATAGTGCAACGCTTTATATCCTATTTTCAATGGAATGAATGAACTCAGGCACCAAACGAGTCAGTGAATAAAAATACATGTCTGCTCTGCTCTTTTTTTAGCTTCCAATGGTCAAGACAAAGGGTGGAAAGACAGTGACTGGTGTGTCGACAGTTGCAAGGCATCTCAGTCAAGCTGGCACTGTCTCATGTGGTTCGTGCTTTGTTTTTGCATACACATACACACAGTGACACGCACACACACAAACACACACAGGCACATGTTCACAGCTTTCTTCACTATTATATTGAATGCTGGATGTCATTTAGAGTAGGAAGAGGTTTTTCTTCCTCCACGGGCGCTTGCCATGATACCAGCCTGCGGATATGTTCTCATTGCAGGTCTCTTGCGTTGCTAATTGGCACATGCTTACCATATGCTCACTTCAATGGTATATTCTAGGCTACCGCATTCATTCGCGTATTGTTTCCTCTAATCGTATTACTCTCGTTTGGCCTATAAAAAAAATGCAGCTTCAACCTAAATCTTAGAAGGAATCTTTCTTTATTGCCAGACATTTGGATACGCACAACAAAGCATATATATATTTTAAGGGGAACAACTGTAATGTGGTACTATTCCCCTTGAGTTTAAGTAAGTTATGCCCCTTGATCAAAATGCAACGTCCGCTTCCTGACAGCAAAGCAGGAATGCCGCAAATATGTATTTGTGGACACTCATTATTCAATGCCCCAAACACCCCAGGTAATTGAATGTCACACATGTTCCTCTTTCTTGGCCTGTATTCCGAACTTTCAAAACTTTCATCTAGCGCCATAACGAGGCTTGAGATTAATACCTATTCAGACTACGCAAAAATAATTCCTTGAAATATGCAGCGAGCATGGAGAGCAGCTGGGGGCCTGGTAGCTCAGTTGGTAGAGCACTGGACTTGTGATTGGAAGGTCGCAGGTTCGAATTCGGGCCGGGACGGACACGGGTCAACTTTATGTGCAGACCCAGAGACGGAAGCCATGTCCCACCCCAGTGTCACCACAATGGCACGTAAAAGATCTTGGTCATTCTGCCATAAGTGCAGATGGCTGATACCACCTAAACACACATGCACTTGTGTATCTCGTCAAAAGCTGTGAGGGCGTAAAACTCGAATCATATAACCCATATCTTGTCCTCAAGAGGCGAAATATTTAGCATGTAGGACATAAAGCATTCTCTCTTTCCTTTTTACATTTAGTCAAGTTTTGACTAAATGTTTTAACATATGAGGGGGAATCGAGACGAGGGTCGTGGTGTGTGTGTGTGTGTGTGTGTGTGTGTGTGTGTCTGTCTGTCTGTCTGTCTGTCTGTGCGTGTGTGTGTGTGTAGAGCGATTCAGACTAAACTACTGGACCGATCTTTATGAAATTTGACATGAGAGTTCCTGGGAATGATATCCCCGGACGTTTTTTCTTTTTTTCGATAGATACCTTTGATGATGTCATATCCGGCTTTTTGTAAAAGTTGAGGTGGCACTGTCACACCCTCATTTTTCAATCAAATTGATTGAAATTTTGGCAAAGCAATCTTCGACGAAGGCCGGACTTTGGTATTGCATTTCAGCTTGGTGGCTTAAAAACTAATGAATGAGTTTGGTCATTAAAAATCGGAAACTTGTAATTAAAATTTTTTTTTTATTAAACGATCCAAAAATAATTTCATCTTATTCTTCGTCATTTTCTGATTCCAAAAACATATACATATGTTATATTTAGATTACAAACAAGCTCTGAAAATTAAAAATATGAAAATTATGATTAAAATTAATTTTCCGAAATCGATTTAAAAACAATTTCATCTTATTCCTTGTCGGTCCCTAATTCCAAAAACATATAGATATGATATGTTTGGATGGGCGGGGATGTAGCTCAGTCGGTAGCGAGCTGGATTTGTATCCAGTTGGCCGCTGTCAGCGTGAGTTCGTCCCCACGTTCGCCGAGAGATTTATTTCTCAGAGTCAACTTTGTGTGCAGACTCTCCTCGGTGTCCGAACACCCCCATGTGTACACGCAAGCACAAGACCAAGTGCGCACGAAAAAGATCCTGTAATCCATGTCAGAGTTCGGTGGGTTATAGAAACACAAAAATACCCAGCACGCTTCCTCCGAAAACGGCGTATGGCTGCCTAAATGGCGGGGTAAAAAACGGTCATACACGTAAAATTCCACTCGTGCAAAAAAACCGAGTGTACGTGGGAGTTTCAGCCCACGAACGCAGAAGAAGAAGAAGAAGATATGTTTGGATTAAAAACAAACTCGATAAGCTAAAAAGAATAGACATACAGAAAAGCGTGTTATCCTGCTCAGCGCGACCACTACAGCACTATTCTGCATGGCTTGTCGATTTCACTGCCTTTGCCACGAGCGGTGGACTGACGAAACTACGAGTATGTGGTCTTGGTGAAAAAAGCAGTGCATTCAGTTATATTCTGTGAGTTCGACAGCATTAATAAAACTTGTTATTTCGCCTTACGCGACTTGTTTTTCTTCTGGAGAGCGGCCCTGATGTTCTCTAGCAGTAGGTGTTCAAATGTAAACTTGTATATTTGAAATGTAAGTAAATGCCTGGGGGTGTCTCTGGCCTGAAACTGATGGTTTATGGGAGGCAGAGGTTGCCTGTACTCCAACAAGAAAAAAAAATGTAGTGACCTACTGACCCTAATTTTGTAGGCCTTGTCATAGGAAGCAGACCATTTTTGCCTTATTATTTCACTGCCTGTGTTGTTGGACCAAAGATGTCTGTGTAAGTGTGCCCCCCCCCCCTGCGGGTTAGGGGGAAGAATTTACCCGATGCTTCCCAGCATGTCGTAAGAGGCGACTAACGGATTCTGTTTCTCCTTTTACCCTTGTTAAGTGTTTCTTGTAAGTTGTATAGAATATAGTCAATGTTTGTAAAGATTTTAGTCAAGCAGTATGTAAGAAATGTTAAGTCCTTTGTACTGGAAACTTGCATTCTCCCAGTAAGGTCATATATTGTACTACGTTGCAAGCCCCTGGAGCAATTTTTTGATTAGTGCTTTTGTGAACAAGAAACAACTAACAAGTGACTCTATCCCATCCCCCTCCCCCCCCCCCCCCCCTTTCCCCGTCGCGATATAACCTTGAACGGTTGAAAACGATGTTAAACACCAAATAAAGAAAGAAAGATGTGTAAGTGTGCGTATGTTTTCTGCACTTACAGTTTTAATGATTTTGTTTGGACAGGGTTGACACTGGAAGACCAAGCGGCTGTTGATCAGTGGTTGGAATACCACGTTACACAAGTTGTGCACTGTGGGCAAAACCAACAACTCTGCACACAAGTTCTACAGGTAAGGAGCTAGTGAAGAATGTGATGCAAAAAAATGTTGTGTTTTTCCCCAGCTTTCTTGTACAATCACACTCACACCCACCAGTGTGTAATGGGAAGAAAAGTGCTCGAGTGTTGACAGTAGCTTTTAATTGGTACAGTATTGGTCAGTTGGTCTTTTGACCGCTTTTTTCTGTTCTGTTTAGGAAACATTGTCCCTTTATTTATTTTCTTTGAGGACCCAAGACAGGTTAGTTATGCCTTTGGTGGTGGTAAAGTACAAGTGTGATACTGATAGTATGACAGGTAGTGGTATCTCCGGCAGAAAAAAAGCCTGGTCATTTAGAAACCATCCTATTGACTTGCATTTGATATTATCAAGTATATGCACTTAGTAGCATTGGCTGTTTGGTTTCCATTCACAAAACTTCAGAATCTTAATTTAATTTGTTATGTGTTACTTCCCTTGAAGTGGTTATCTTCCTTCCATGTTCGAAAGTTGTTTTTCAATATCATTATCAAAGGATTTGCCTTCTTTTTTTTTTGAATGGTGAGAGAAATGTGCTGATGTTGAAAACACAATTGTGTGTCATAATTGAAGTTTTTCTGCAAATATCAAGAATATACTTATAATAACTTATCTCTCAAATATATTCAACTAATTCAAGTACAGTAATCACAGAAATATTTTTGCTAATTCATATTGAAATTTTGCCCAGGTGATGGTAGCATTTGCTTTTCTTGTAGTAGAACTTCTTCTTCTTCTTCTTCTACGTTCCCGGTTGTAGTAGAACAATAAGTAGTGTTAGACAGAAAACTTAACGTTGAAACTGTTTTTATAGGTCTGCAGTTGTTGTGGACTATTTAAAATGTGTGAAAGGAGTAAAATGGGGATGCGCGTGAAATCAATTTCAAGAGATGCCAACGCAAGTACCATGAACTATAGCATGAAAAGATGACCGCCAGGAGTGCACATTCAAACAATGAAAGATTCATGGTACCATGATTCTCTCTACAGTCCCCTTCAAGTAACCAGTTCATAAAGTATTTAGCTGGAATGAGTTACTTCCCTTAGCAATCTTGCTGCACTGTTTTTCATTAGATACAGGAAAGTAGCAAAGAGTAATGCTGAGAATGGCTATGCGTAAACTGTATAGGTGCTGCTGCTTAGTGGTATTTACAGGTAGGTTTCTTTTGCATCATAATGATGCATCAATGGGC
The DNA here is from genome assembly GCF_037325665.1 of Littorina saxatilis. Classification (NCBI taxonomy): domain Eukaryota; kingdom Metazoa; phylum Mollusca; class Gastropoda; order Littorinimorpha; family Littorinidae; genus Littorina; species Littorina saxatilis. Next base: position 32,481,287 of record NC_090249.1, read on the forward strand.
TGATATTCAGAAAGCAAGAGTCTACATTAAAGGGGCACTGTCCATCACATATGATTTGCTTGATTAATTTTCATAGTTCAGTGTGTGTCTGTGTGTGCACAACCATTTATTTATCTTTTATGAGGCAGCTCTAAAAAAAAATCCAACCCTCTAGCTGTGCACAGGTGTGAAAACCAAGGATTAATTACTGTTAAGATTTGAATAATTGATGAAACACTGATGAAATTAAATGATTTTTCTCAGGACCAGAAGCTTGCATCATGAATTTTTTCAAGTGCTCAGATGGTGCCGTGCCTGAAGTATAAACACAACTGTATGACCTGTGACCACAATTTTTTCCAGACATTTTGTATCTTTAAACGAGTCATCATTTTAATTTTTAAATCCAAGCTACGAACTTGGAAGAGCTCTTCAAGGCAGCATCATTACAATTTTACTCATTCATTATTATTTTGAAAACCATTACTCAAAACAAACTTGTTTCTCCAGTTGATTTTTGACTCACCTGATTATTGTGGAGAAACAGCATCATATTTGCTATTATTTCTGATACCTTTCTCGCAGAATTTGTAAAGCCACTGTTTTGTCATTTTGTCGTTGTTGCAGGAACTGAACAACTACTTGAGTGACAAGGTGTACTTCGTGACCCATCATCCAACAGTGGCAGACATCATTCTCTACCATGGCCTGCACAACATCTTTGTAAGATCATGATTATTTTTCATTTATTTATCATTTATTTATTTATTTAATTTTACATATATTTATTTTTGTGTTAATTTTTGCATTTATTTATATTTTTGTGTGTGGCTGTTTTGTTCGCACTCCATATGTGATTTGTGTCTTGTTTTTGAACTTTTGTTATTGCCTTTAGAAGTGCTAATGTACCTAGAATAATTATCAGAAATTACTGAATTGATTTTGCACTTTGAAAGCCATTTATTGTTTCATTGGTTTGAATTTGGGGGGAGGGGTGTCTGTGGTTCACTGAATAAACAGTATCTCGTGAAAACTGAAGCCACTTGTTCCAAACATAAGTGAAAAAACAACCCTTCCAGCAGTGTGACTTATTTGAACACAAACAGCTTTATAACATTAACAAAGCTGTATGCAAAAACTCAAGCTAATTTTCTTAGGGTAAGTACTGTACTATAAATGGGGAGAAGTTAAAGATTTGAATTTCAGGTCTGTTTGCTTTCCCTGTTTACATTTTGTTGTTGTTGCTTTATATTGTCTTTCTTCTTTTGTTGACAGACAAAGCTGGCATTCCATGACAAAGAGAAATATGTTCATCTCTCACGGTGGTTTAACAATGTGAGTTATTTTGCACCTGAAGTTTTGAACAAGTTTTTCATGTAGAAAATTTTTATGATAGTGAATTTCATAGAGTTTAATTAACACAAGATCCAACAGGCACAGACAGACAGACACACAGAGTCAGACAGACACAGAGTCAGACAGACACAGAAAGAGCGACATATACTCGGATTCACACCCGCATACACACACACACACACACACACATTGGCACACACACGTTTGCACACACATTTATCACATACACAACCAAGTTCCATTTCAGTATATTGTTGTCCAAATGGCAGTTTGAAGTACAATGAAAACTGGAATCTCAGTTGTAAGACTGACTGCTAAAATTCTGCACAATTTAGGTCTTAAAGGAGCGGAAGCCTTAATATGTGACCCTCCACCACGGAATGAGTCGCATGTCACCTTTGCATGTGTAGCAAAGTGCACTTCGCTACCCTAAACACTCTAATCATCGCATAGCGAAACAGCCTTGTGTACAGTACAAACGGGATAACCCATCCCATAGCAGACGATACGATGATGCGCGCGCACCTTGCCGGCGCAAATTCTAATACAATACCTTTCTTTATATATCTACCTAACTTCTATCTTTCAAAGTCCCTTTTATCTTTGATACGGTCCTAATTATATTTAGGTTTGCATAGAAGTCACTGATTAGGCTGGATGGCTGCATATTATTGTGTTATTTACGATAATGCTTCGAACTGACCAAAGCGTCACTCTGACCTTGACCGGTTTTCATGTATCATCGAGAGAAATTGATTCGCACAAACTCATCTTTGTCTTTTCAATCATTGTTTTGTCATTTTTGTATCACTATTACATATCCCGTACCTATGTTGCATATGATTTTAGTTTGTTTATAAGGATTTGGTTGTAATGAGTGATGCTTGGTTCCTCTGCAAAGATTGCTAATTTATGCAGACAGGTACTCGCGCAGGAATTTAGCCGATTCCATTTACTTTCGGACTTTACCGCTTCGTACTAAGTCAATGTATAATTTTTCCCCAAGTAACGCATATCATGATGTTTGTCTAGGGTTCTTCTTTTTATCTGTATGATTTATGAGTTTGTCCATTATTCCAGTTTAGAGAGTTTTGTAATTTTCCGCACTGAAGTTGGTTCAGTGCCTTCACTAGGACCATTGTTTTTGCATCCTACTAAATAAATATAAGTTTTTATGAAATGTGATCTATTGCAATGGAAAGCTAAAGGTCGTAGCTTTAATTTGATGTATTGTTTGTTATGATTGGTTATGTATTTGTTTAAATAACGTAGGGTAAAGCAAGTGTAAGAAACACAGATTCCGTGTTTCTGGCCGTATTCAGGCGATTTTTATTCTCGGCGGACGGTGCTTTCTGTGCAGTCCGCGCCGGGGCTATAAGTATAAGCCGGACCCCGGCATAAGGATGCATTCGCTCCTAGCAGCTGAACACGACACTACACTTGCTTTGCTGTCTACGGGTTTCGCCTTCGGCCTCTACGTTTCCTTGCATTGTTTTCTTGAATAAAAAGTTGAAACAAGACGCTTGGACTTGGGCTTCGTATCTACTACCTTTCCACTCCTCCACTACACATGATTTTCATATTTTTACATTTTCCTAAAGAGTTTTTTCTGCTCTATCCAGTGGTAAAAACCGTTTTAGAACAGAGCAAAAACTGTTTGAGTTATAAGCCTGTCACTAAGTTGACCCTCACACTGTTACTAGACACTCCCCAGACTTTTATTAAGCCTAGCGCAGAACCGCGCGAGGTGACATGCGACTCATTTCGTGGTGGAGGGTCACATATGGAGATAGATTGACTCACTCTGCAAAGAGAAAGGCCTTAATATGGAGATAGATTGACTCACTCTACAAAGAGAAAGGCCTTAATATGGAGATAGATTGACTCACTCTACAAAGAGAAAGGCCTTAATATGGAGATAGATTGACTCACTCTACAAAGAGAAAGGCCTTAATATGGAGATAGATTGACTCACTCTACAAAGAGAAAGGCCTTAATATGGAGATAGATTGACTCACTCTACAAAGAGAAAGGCCTTAATATGGAGATAGATTGACTCACTCTACAAAGAGAAAGGCCTTAATATGGAGATAGATTGACTCACTCTACAAAGAGAAAGGCCTTAATATGGAGATAGATTGACTCACTCTACAAAGAGAAAGGCCTTAATATGGAGATAGATTGACTCACTCTACAAAGAGAAAGGCCTTAATATGGCGATAGATTGACTCACTCTACAAAGAGAAAGGCCTTAATATGGCGATAGATTGACTCACTCTACCAAGAGAAAGTCTGAGAAAAAGGGGTCTTAAGGTAGAAAGAGTCTTAATATAGAGGGTCTCAAAATAGTGGTTTCACTGTCACCAAAGCCTTCAACAGAAATGTGTTTCTTTTTCAGATACAGCAGGACAAGAGGCTTCGGCAAAGTCTTCAGCCGCTTACATTTTCTAGGACTTCCCTGTACTCCTCTTGACCAGTTGTGTGACTGAATGTGTGAAAACATTTTTTTTTTTTTAACTTTTGTTGTTGTTGTTCAGCATATCAGTGAATCAGAAGTAAAAGGAATTTACTGTGCTCTTAAATTTGATTCTTGTAGTTCTTTGAGTGCAAGATGAAATTAAGAGTGTGTATGACAAACAAGATCATCAACACAAAAAGTCTTGCATGCACATCCAAGCATGCATGAAAAATGTGTACAGGTGCAAAATTACAGACCACAGGCATTGGTGTGGGAAGGGAAAAATCTGCAGGATCTTTCACTCTTTCTAGTTTCACTAGGTGATGTGAGCTTGGAATACCACTAGCTTCCAACCTCTTTTGTCACCAAATCATTGAAATATGTGTATCTATTTTACACACACTGAAACACACATACACACACATGCGCGCGTTTACAGCTTTCTTTCATCAACTACTATTACATTTAGAATAGGAAGAGGTTTTTCTTGCTCCCCTGGCGCTTGCCATGATACCGGCATACAGACGTGTCCTCATTGGCCATTTCTGTAATCACACATAAAAGTAACGTGAAAGAATACCCCAAAATTGCCCTCACCCACGTCTTGTCTGTTGTTACAAGTCACTTTGCAAGCATAACAAATCTCTGGTTTTGAACGAAAACCATGTGCACTATCAATTGGGTAGAGGTCACAAATAACTGCTTTTGCTTTCCACACTTTTAGATTTGTGAACACACAACACACACACAAAGGTCTGAAGATACAGTTAACTAACCCAGTTCATTTCAGTTACTGCACTGAGTACAAACAACCCCCCTCCCTAACACACACAAAAACAAGAGAAGAAAAAAAACCACCCACACACACACCATCAACATCAACTTAATATCAGCAATAAACAAACATATGAACAAAATGAAAAGGACAGCTGACAGCAACATCAGTTGTCATTTTATTTCTTGACAGTAATGAAGTCAATATTATGCTTACCTTTACGGGATGAAGATAACCATGTGATCGCAGACCAGAGACACAGTGACTCTTTGCACCACGTAGGACACCACCCACTCTGGTATGGGACACTTCCCTTTCTGCAATCCCTCTTCGTTCGTGGCACCCACTCGCTCGTGTGTCTGCAGTTTGTGGAAAGAAGGATGCCCCTTGGATAATCTCTGAATTGTAGTTTCCTGTTGCTTGTGATGTACTGCTAGACTTTGCCGGACTGAAGACTGCTTCTTCGTGGTGGATGCTGCGTTGGTGCTGACGATTGTAGGTGTTGTTTTCTGAAGAATGAATAGGTTTAGATAATGAGTATGACTGACGATGATGATCATCATAGTGACAACAAAAAACAAAACTTAACATTTTAACATGGAAGGTCTTAAATATAACAGGTGGGTTGGACTCACTGTAGCCCGAAAATAACATTAGCAATTCGGAATTACCATTTTTTTACGAGCTGACTGTAAAAATAATTTAAAAAAACTATGCAGTCTCAAACGTACATAGCAGAACGCGTAAGGCTCCTCGGTTCATTATATTTTTCTCTCGCCATGTTCCCGTCATTTTATGTCCAGCACAATCCCAAAGCGCACACATGATTCGTATATATGCTACAGGCCCCTGCATTTTCTCAACTCACCTGATGATTTGGAAAGAGTGGTCGTAAGATGAGCGATGTAAGTTGTCGCCAAAACCAGCACGTCCAGCTTTGAGAGTTTTGTGTCTTGGGGAACTGCCGGCAGGGTGCGCTGCAGGTCCAGGAACGCTGCCCTTAACGTCTTCACTCGAGAACGTTCACGTGCAGCGTTGCTGTTTGCGCGGACCGACGATCCTCCGGCAGTTTGTGAGCATCGTGAATGTGGAGAGTGATCGTGAGGACATGAAGTTTGTGAAGAATTGTGTGGTGAAAAGTTGTTGTTGTCGTCGTTAGTATTTGTTTGGAGGTGGAGCTTTTCTGGGCTTGGAGATATCCATGTGTCTGCTGTGGCTCCTACTTGTTCTGTTGCTTGCACGATTTTGCTGATCGCTGCTGATGTGTGAGTGAAGGTGCTTTCCATGTCCATTTTTTTGTATTTGACGCGTCTTGTAAATGTGGATTTTAAGTAAGCACGTTTACTGATGTCGTTATTTGTAAAGCAACTTGATTTAGTTATTTAAAAAAAAGAGTATTCAGTTCTTGCATATCAGTGCATATCTTTTTTTTAATGAGTTATCTGTTCTTTATATTTCTCACATTATGATACGCTGCATGTCCGAAACTCAGTGGTGAAGATTAGTTCAAGTTGCACATGACAAAATATAAAGTCTCCGAATTAGGTCACCACATTGAATTCTTATGTTTCACAAATAATCTTTTTCCTCAATCACTCGAACCGATGAAACGTCAAGTTGTCCCAAGTAAAACACGACTACCGCCTCCACGGTCCGGATGGGAATAAATTTAAATGATCAAGACAACGACACAAAAACACATTTATACTACTACCACCACCAACAGCATCCGGCGTAGGCTGTAAGGTGGCTTGACAACCACGCCGAGAAGTGAATGAGGGGCGTGTGATTCAAAAGACAACAGTGACATTGTGGACATACTAACTACACACATCCTCGGCTTGAGAGGAAGAAATGCACGTGCACTACTTGTCTTATTGTGTGGCTCAATGGTAAGACACCGTAAAGGTACTTCCCTTACCGCGAAAATGATCGTGAACTTTTTTGTTCTCCTTCTTCGTTCATGGGCACATCGGCGTCACTTTCTCCAGCTTTCTCCTTTTCTCGATCATTAGTCTTCGTTTTTTCGTCGCCAATTACTGTAGGTTAACTTTCCCTTCGATCATAGCGCAACTGTAAGAGTTTGAGTTGCACGTAAATGTCCAGCATCACTAGCCCGTTTTAATGTGTGAACTGATGCAGGGGGGGAGAAAGAAGTCGATAACCGGGCCGGGCAGTATTACCGGTTTTAATGCATCAGACAGTTTTAACGATAAACTTGAAGCTATGGCTACACTACTACTCGACAGTTTGACTGGTTTCTGTGATAAAGAAACCGGGTTTCGACAGATTTATTCTTCTTGTCCTCTAGACGTAATCACTACGGGGTTAGAAAACATGCACTGAGCACACTGCTACTACTTTTTAGAGTGCGAACACACGCACACACACACACACACACACACACACACACACACACACACACACACACACACACACACACACACACCACCTTCGTCTCGATTCCTAGTCTATCTGAAAACATTTAGTCAAAACTTAACTAAATGTAAACAAGTCAAGCCAAGCGATATCAAACTTAGTCAACTGATCTTTCGGCCTGAAACTAAAAGATAGACTCTGAAAACTCGCCGAGACTACTAAAACCTAACTAGCAGGCTAACCGTGTCGAGCTCGTCAACATTACACCTAATTTGCACAAAACGATTTTCTTTAATTCTGAGCACATTTTCAGCCGAGTAAACAGAACATATCTAAATATATTGTTGGATTCAAGAATTGATGTGAGAAATACAATGCAATCATAATATGTAAGTGAAAGTTCGACTGAATGACAACTCAAATTAATTAATTACTTATTTACGCCAAAGAATGTCACTTTGACCAATCAATCTGCTTGAACCGTCATTTGAGCCGGGGCGACAGTGCTGCCGCCTCAACTTTTGTAAAAAGCAGGATATGATGTCATTAAAGACACTTAGTATCGACAACATGGGAAAAAACCCGGGTGGGGATATCATCTCGAAGGACTTGTTTGTAAAGTTTCATGAATATATCATTGTCTGTCCAATAGTTTCCGGGAATCGCTCTACACGAACACGCATGCCAGCATGAATTTCTCAGTGTCGGAGGTCAAGAAAAGCGAGGATTTAAAGGCACAGCACGTGCAAAAGACCCTCCGAGAAGTTGCCGTTAGCCCCGGGGGCACGGGAACATGTGCACCCTTGAGACAACTATGTCCTCTATGCATCACTGACATGATCGACCTTTATCAAAACGCTACCTCAACCCTTGGTCTGTTCACTGATCCTCTGTGCAGTGTGTGTGTGTACGTGTGTGTGTGTGTCACAGTGTGTCAGTGTGTGTGTGTCAGTGTGTGTGTGTGTGCGTGTGCGTGTGCACGTACCGGTGTGTGTGTGTGTGGCTAGAGAGAGAGAGAGTGAGAGACAGAGACTGAGAGAGACAGAGAGAGAGACAGAGTCAGAAAGGGGGATAGAGGAGAGAGGGAGTGAGATGAGAGAGAGAGATAGATAGCCTAGTGGGAGACAGAAGTGAGAGAAGGAGAGAGAGATATATATAAACGGAGAGGGGGGGGGGGGGGGGTGTCTCGCCCATCGACAAAACACACAAAGGACATGAAGACTGAGAAGAACTTGACTTTCACGGAACAATCGAATTCCCTGGTTGTTTGTGTGTTTGCTTTCTTTACTAAATAACTGAGTATGCGTTACTTACGAATGAACTTGGAATGGTTCAGTAAAATAGCATCATCATTCCCTGTTGTCAAACGTCGACTTTTCAGTTTTAACTGATTTAACAAAAAACCGAGATCCATTTCAAAAACATCATTCCCAACACCACCACCAGCCCTCCACCACCCTCTACAGATTTCCCTGTATCCCCCACTCCCCTCAGTATCCTCTACTTCAGTTGCGACTCTTGTAAGCATCAAGGCTGTCAGCAAATTCCCCTTGCCATGACATGCTACTCAAGAGCCCCTAACTGCCCTCCCCCTTCCCAAACTTCTCTACCCCAGCAACAACTCGGCAACTCCTTTCATGAGACACAGGTTTAGACTGAGGAGACAGGCACACAAATGCTACTACATACCCCCCCCCCCCCCCTTCTTGTTTTCGTCTCTCTTTCTCTAACATTTGGAGTAACGTTAACGTTTACATGTACCTCTGTTAATTGGAATATTTATTTATTTTTGGGAAAAATGTTGCCCCTGTTATAACAAGAGACCGATACAAAAAATTAATGAAATGAAGAGAGAGAGAGAGAGAGAGAGAGAGAGAGAGAGAGAGAGAGAGAGAGAGAGAGAGAGACCTGCCGGTGGGTGTGAGGGGTGCTTGGAATCGGGCTTGGGGGGGGGGGGGGGGGCTGCCTTTTCAAGCCAGCGAAACGCATCGATACTAAAGGGGGCCAACCACGACAAGAACTGAAAGGAAAGATGCTCTCCCTTTAAACATGTGAAAACATATGACTTACTAGAATGAATACCCGCTTTGCCGGGTAGCCGGCTTCGCCGGGAAGAAGTACTTAGAGCCGTACGCCGGCTTCGCCGGGTCCGAACAATGGACCCGCCAAGCTTAGGTCCCTCCCAGATTCGTGGAATGGGAACAGCACGAAAATGATTCAGTGGCCATAATGCCATTCCTGACCATATCGAGTCCCATCCTTGTCGACGAATGTAACCGTGTTAATCACCTTTGGAGGAGCAAACAGGATTGAGCAATTTATAGCTTATCTGTAAGCCCTTTTGAACTGTTATGGCTTTTCAAAGGAAGGCCAGTACATACAAATACACAAAAGCCGCCAGACCACATCACAAACAGAACTGAACAATCCCCAGGTGTTGCTCACATAGAGAGAGACACACACACACACACACACACACACACAAACACAGAGAAGCCGTATCTATAGAGAGATAGATGACAGTGTATTTTTCGCGTGGCTATAAATTGATTCGACCTTTGCACTTTTACAGTGAGGACTAATTTACGGGTCCAATTTACGTTCTGGACACTGCGGTGACCTTCTAAAAATAGTAACAGAACGCCGGGAATATCCGAAGACGCCCCACTCATACTATAGTGCACCATACGAAGGAAGGGAGGTAAACGCTGAAAACCTGGAGAAGATAAGGAAGAGTTACTTATAATGGTGAAATGAACACAAAAACCAAAATCGGTTCAGCGCTGCGCGCTGAGAGCACGTGTTGAAATATCTCATCGATGATATTGTGTCCGGGGTGTAGCTGAATACGGTGTCCAAATTTGAAAAAGATCCACCGAGAACTTTGGCTTTGGTGTGTCGGTATGGGGGCCCGGGTAGCTGAGGTGGAACCAAAATCGGTTCAGCGCTGCGCGCTGAGAGCACGTGTTGAAATATCGACCAGGTTGTGTCCTGTCCCGGGTCTACCTGAATATGCCCACCAAATTTGAAGCAGATCCATCGAGAACTTTGGCCGTGCATCGCGAACTCACACACAGACACACACACACACAGACACAAGTCGTATATATATATAGATTACTAGATATGTGGTGAAAATCAGGTTCAACATGTTCAATATTATCTTTATAAATATAGTGGGTAAGAGGATGGGATGGGGACCATTAAGCAGCATTTCAAGGTAATACTGTTAGGTTTTGACCACTTTGCTTCCCTTTGCTTTACCTATACGGCACCCCCCGCGGGTTAGGGGGAAGAATTTACCCGATGCTCCCCAGCATGTCGTAAGAGGCGACTAACGGATTCTGTTTCTCCTTTTACCCTTGTTAAGTGTTTCTTGTATAGAATATAGTCAATGTTTGTAAAGATTTTAGTCAAGCAGTATGTAAGAAGTGTTAAGTCCTTTGTACTGGAAACTTGCATTCTCCCAGTAGGGTCATGTATTGTACTACGTTGCAAGCCCCTGGGGCTTTTTTTTTGATTAGTGCTTTTGTGAACAAGAAACAATTAACAAGTGGCTCTATCCCATCCCCCCTCCCCCTTTCCCCGTCGCGATATAACCTTGAACGGTTGAAAAGGACGTTAAACACCAAATAAAGAAAGAAAGAACCTATACGGCGGTTATCTAGATCTCTGAACATATCCCGCAAACTGCCCAACCCACTCACCTGTCTAACAATGCCCAGTTCATTAAATATGCATCACAGTCTGAGACATAGCCAGTCTACATTTGAACGCAGCATTAGCATCTGTGCCAAGTTAATCTCGCCAAGTCTTGGTTTCATGATTAAAATCATGATCAAATTGAGACAAAAGAGTCACCGCACTTGTTGAAACATCGTTTTTTTTTTCTCCAGAATAGTATTCTTATCCCTTCAGCTGGTCAACAATCAATGAGTTTTGAAACCCATAAATATTTATCCTCAAAGAAACCATCTATGAGGAAACGACATTCACGTTTATCATTTGGCTGTGTCAGCGATATTTTTTTTTCTAAGAAAGCAATTAGTTAAACAAACGCAGCCGGCCAGCTTTTGCCGTCTGTGTTGAAATAGTCAGAATTCTGCGCCATTGACCCGATGAGTAAGAAGGAGGTTGGGTTACTTACGCCTTTCTCATATGATCAGTGACGGATTCTGTGGAACAACTTGTCATATGATAGAGGAGGGATTGTTTGAAGCGCGTGCCCTGGAATCTAGCCGGTAGAGCGCAATTCACTGAAAAAGCATTGTGACCTACCACAACCAGATCATCATACTTGTAGATAATAATTATAGCCTACCTATAGAGCTATATTAGAACTGAAATGCCTACGACATGGTCGTCCACCAGCCGAGGAACTGCACTGTACACCCGGCGAAGGACAAGTTGGCCATCTCCATTACACACACAAGTCAAGTCAAGTCAAGTATTTTATTGTTTTGGGCCCAGAGGGCTTTGAAACAAAGATATAACTTTATCAAAAAAAGGTAACAAATCAGACAGTTAATATATATATGTATACAAATTGAGCGGACAAATACAACAATACTATACAACCAAAATAAATTGGCAATATACACTTCCATACATACAAACAAAAATAAAAGAAAAATAGGGTTAACAAAATCAGGTAAGAAATCAGACAGATAATATGTATATGTCACGGTAGAAACGAAGATCTGGTAGAAACGTCGTTTCTACCGGTAGAGACGAGGATCGTCGTTTCTACCGGTAGAAACGACCATCCTCGTTTCTACCAGTGGAAACGACGATCGGAGTTTCTACCAGTAGAAACGACGATCGGAATAAAAACGTTTGTGTGTGTGTGTGCAATGTAGGTGATTTTGTCAATTATGAACACAGTTCTATCTTACCGGAATGAACTCATTTTTAACGTTGTTTACAGAGCACGTGCATATGTCACGGTAGAAACGAAGATCTGGTAGAAACGTCGTTTCTACCGGTAGAGACGAGGATCGTCGTTTCTACCGGTAGAAACGACCATCCTCGTTTCTACCAGTGGAAACGACGATCGGAGTTTCTACCAGTAGAAACGACGATCGGAATAAAAACGTGTGTGTGTGTGTGTGCAATGTAGGTGATTTTGTCAATTATGAACACAGTTCTATCTTACCGGAATGAACTCATTTTTAACGTTGTTTACAGAGCACGTGCATTTGTGGGAAATGTATTGAGAATGTCAGCAAATATTGTTCACCTACTACAACTGCCTTCACTGACCAGGCGAAGACAGCAATCACAACTTTTTTTTCCTTCAGAGTGAACACAATTCGTGAAATATCTCTGTTAGTTTGACTTCCGAAAACAGTATTCCACAGACCTTCAACATTCTTATAGCCGGCTATTTTAATTGTTGCTAAAGATTGTTGACAATGGAACAAAAAGAAGAGTTCTACAAATTGTTAAGGCTTCACATTGATTATGGTGGTGGGGGAGGGCGGGGGGGAGGGGGGAGAGAGGGAGGGAGAGAGTTCCCTTGTGTATTACTTTTGCTATATGAGTTGACTTTTATCAGCTGTTTTAAAGACTTGTGTATTATTTGTGCTATGTGAGGTGACTTTTACCAGCTGTTTTAAAGACTCTTGTGTATTATTTGTGCTATGTGAGGTGACTTTTACCAGCGGTTTTAATGACAAGATCAAAGTTTCTCTCGCTTTCAACTCGCAACCATCTGTTTTAAAAACTCTTGTGTATTATTTCTTCGTTTCTACCGGTAGAAACGTCGTTTCTACCGGCAGAAACGACGATTGTCGTCTCTACTGGTAGAAACGTCGTTTCTACCGGTTGAAACGAGGATCGTCGTTTCTACCGGTAGAAACGACGATCCTCGTCTCTACCGGTAGAAACGACGTTTCTACCAGATCTTCGTCTCTACCGTGACATATACATTAAGCGGACAACGATATTATACGGCCGAAATAAATTGGCAATACCATTATGCCATGCATCTTTTATAAAAACACAAAACAAAACAAAAGCATGTATTACATAAATATACATACCAATAAAGAAACTAGATGTAACGCTAACATACTAAAATCACAACGTGGGCTACAAATCTTGCTAGCTTCATTAGTTTTATCTTAGATTTACAATTCATTAACTGTTCATATTTTAAAAAATTTGGGTGAAATCGGTAATAAGGACTAATTAATTTTCTTCTTTCAGACACTATACTTTCGTCGGTACAAATGAACAAATAGTGAAACTCATCACCTAATTCATTTTTATCGCACATATCACACAATCTTTCATTTCTAGGAGCATTAAAAAATCTGTGCTGATGTATTGGCAACTTATGATTGCTTGTTCTAAATTTTGCTAATTTAACTTGGAATTTCCTTGGCAACCAAAGCAAATACCTTTCCAGACAAAAATCCTTTTTATATATTCTGTAATTAAAACACAAGCTGTTGGCATTCACGTCAGTGTTCCATTCCTGCAGGAATTGATCTCTTAACCTTTGTTTTACAACGTTTTTAAAACCTGAGACGGCAAGACTCTGAGTTGTCCATAAATATGATAGACCCAACTTATTTAACATAGTATTGACATGCGACAACCAGGGCAATTTAACGTTTTGTACATGGTACAACTTCAAATGTAGTTTTAACATTAAACAGGACATCTTATTCGCACCATCGTTCATTTCTTTCATCAGTTTATACCAATAAACCAGTAACTGACATTGTACCTCAATTCTAATAGGATAACGACCACACGCTCTCATGAAACAAGCTCAAAGAGAATACTACATGGCTTGCTGCGTCGTACCAGAATTAAACGAGTTGCTTTTTTTTTTAAATATTGAACTGCGAGCGAAAGCGAGCTCTTCAATATTAAGTTCTTCTTCTTCTTCTTCGTTCATGGGCTAAGACTCCCACGTTCACTCATGTTTTTAGCACGAGTGGATTTTTACGTGTCCGTCGCGATATAACCTTCGTGGTTGAAAACGACGTTAAACACCAAATAAAGAAAGTAAAGAAAGATTTTTACGTGTATGACCGTTTTTACCCCGCCATTCAGGCAGCCGATTTCGGAGGAGGCATGCTGGGTATTTTCGTGTTTCTATAACCCACCGAACTCTGACATGGATTACAGGATCTTTTCCGTGCGCACTTGGTCTTGTGCTTGCGTGTACACACGAAGGGGGTTAAGTCACTAGCAGGTCTGCACATAAGTTGACCTGGGAGATCGGAAAAATCTCCACTCTTAAACCACCAGACGGCAGCGACCGGGATTCGAACTCCCACGACCTCCCGATTAGGAGACCGATGTGTTACCACTACGCCACTGCGCCCTTCAATATTTGTAAAAGCAACGAGTGTAAATCTGGTACGACACAGCAAGCCATGTAGTATTCTGTTCATCATACATACCGTGACTGTACTTTGTGTATTTTACTCAAAACGTCGCGCAGTCGAGGCGTCCCCTGGCACTGTAGTCAAAGAAGCTTCTTTTGGAACCTCGATCTCTTCCAAAGCCTCGTGCGACCTCATTTACATGTTAAGTCCTTTGTACTGGAAACTTGCATTCTCCCAGTAAGGTCATATATTGTACTACGTTGCAAGCCCCTGGAGCAATTTTTTGATTAGTGCTTTTGTGAACAAGAAACAATTAACAAGTGGCTCTATCCCATCTCCCCCCTTTCCCCGTCGCGATATAACCTTGAACGGTTGAAAACGACGTTAAACACCAAATAAAGAAAGAAATAAAGAAAAGATACGTCACTCTAGAAAGTGTAGCGTGACGTATACACGTGTGTAAGTTCTAAAAATTCTTCCAGGGGAAAAAGCAGGCGCAAAAAGTGTTTCAGTCCATAATGACGTTTGTCTCGGTGACTTTGGCATCATAAGCAGTGGAAAAGCAGGTCCCTGCCAGACTAGTTTGACGCGACCTCATTTACATGATACACTCACGTGTGATTTGAACGATATTGTTATCTCATGAGTGGTCTCTCTCACATAATATGTAGGATACAACTGTTTTATGTTTATTTCGTTTTTCTCCCGTTCAGTTTCACAATCTGAGTCTGAATCTGGGTTGATTTGATAAGAACTGACCTGAGTTTATATGTATATCATATAAAAGAAAATGGCCAAACGTGTTACAAACAGCATAATTATTATCTTCTATTACCCTGACTTAAAATCCGAAGAAAAACAATAACAACAACAACGCACACACACAACTTGAACAACAACACGCCCCTCCCCACATACACACAAACACAAAGAGCAGTATCAGACAAGACACAGGACACATGAGACAGTCTGTATCAAAGAGATACTATTTGTAGCGTTGCACTCATGTGACTCGCTCCCATAGCAACCCACATTGTCCTGCACCGACGCCGGCATCAGGGTTTATAAGTTTGACCTTGATATCGCGCTGTGACCTTTGACACCCACGGTATCATCCTATGATTTCGCCGCTGAAAAGAGATCCTGACGTGTGTGTGTGAGAGAGAGAGAGAGAGAGAGAGAGAGAGAGAGAGCAAG
Source organism: Littorina saxatilis (assembly GCF_037325665.1). NCBI lineage: Eukaryota > Metazoa > Mollusca > Gastropoda > Littorinimorpha > Littorinidae > Littorina > Littorina saxatilis. Next base: position 32,496,777 of record NC_090249.1, read on the forward strand.
AGAGAGAGAGAGAGAGAGAGAGAGAGAGAGAGAGAGAGAGAGAGAGAGAGAGCCGGACAGAGCCAGACAGGGGTGAGTGGAAGAGCCGGGATGCTGACTGAGGAGCATTTTTAAGTTATGTGTAACTTAGTGGAATATGATAATCACTTGAATATGTACAGAAATGTCACAGTCAGTGAACATGTAGATTGCGAGAAAGGCAACTTGAAAGCAACAGCAACTGCAGCCGCCACAACCAAAACACGATCTGTAGACACTTGTAACAAATTAATACTTAGTCTTTTGACGCGGGTGTAACTTGACTTCAAGGTCAAAAAAACGTCACGGGCTACAACTCCGACTCATTAGCACGAAACCCCGCAACAGTTATCTCCCTTGGTCCGTCACGCGGCGAGCTCGCGACACGCGTACGTGTCTACTTCCGGCGTGATCTATTTCTCTCCAAGGCAGAGCCAGCGATATCGGCCGCATTTTGTATCTCGTTCTTGCTGATTATCTGTAGGCGGACCCGCTTTTCTTGTATGAATAATGGACAATTAGACCGCCTGCAACAGTCGAGCTTCCTGTAAAATAATTTCGTGGCACTTTTCTTTGTCGCTTGTTTCGTTCCCTGTCAGTAGTACTTTCCCGCTTGAAGATAAGCCCCCCCCCCAAAACTAAAAAAAGAAGTCTGTTTACGGTAACATAGGCAAAACAAAATAGGGTCGGTAGGTCGGGATTTTTTTTTCTTTAAAAAAAACACGTATTTTTAAGTTATTTTGCAAAAAAACAAAGATTTAAATTTTTTTTTTAAATTTTTTTATTTTTTTTTATTTTTTTCCCCAAATGCTAAAAAAAGTCTAGGGTCGCGCGAAAAAAATAGGGTTGATCGGGATACCGTAAACAGACTTTTTTTTTTGCCTAATAAGTGCGTGCAACCACCGCCGTTGTTGGCTTTCACTGACTGAATGTATGACCGCGCTCGAGTGGCTCAGCGTTCCATAAAATATATTAAATTTGAAAGAACTGCGACTAACATTGAATGAAAAGTGGAGCAAAGAAACATTCTTTGCGGGTAAGAAGGAGAAGCTGTTTTAGTCTTGGATACAATAATTATATTGCAAAGACACTCTTTCATACACTATACTAATATACTAATTTTTACATTTAGTCAAGCTATGACTAAATGTTTTAACATAGACGGGGGAATCGAGACGAGGCCGGTCGTGGTGTATGTGTGTGTGTGCGTGCGTGTGTATGTGTAGAGCGTTTCCGAGGAAACTACTGGACCGATTATTATGAAACTTCACATGAGATATCCTGGGTATAATATCCCCAGATCTTTTTTTCCTGTTTACGATACATGTTTTTGATGACGTCATATCCGGCTTTTTGTAAAAGTTGAGGCGGCACTGTCACACCCTCAGTTTTCAATCAAATCGCTTGAAATTTTACTGAAGCAATCTTCGACAAAGGCCGGACTTTGGTATTGCATTTCAGCTTGAAGGCCTGAAAATAATTAATGAGTTTAGTCATTAAAAATCTGAAAATTGTAATTAAAATAATTTTTTTATAAAACGATCCAAAAACAATTTCATCTTATTTTTCATTATTTGCTGATTCCAAAAACATATAAATATGTTATATTCGGATTAAAAACAAGCTCTGAAAAATAAAAATATGAAAATTCTTATCAAAATCAAATTAACGACATCGGTTTAAAAACTATTTCATCTCTTTTCTTGTCGGTTCCTGATTCCAAAAACATATAGATATGATATGTTTGGATTAAAAACAAGCTCATGAAGTTAAAAAGAACAGAGATACAGAAAAGCATGCTATCCTGCTCAGCGCAACCACTACCTCGCTATTCTGGCATGTCAATTTCACTACCTTTCCCACGAGCGGTGGACTGACGATGCTACGAGTATATATACGATCATGGTGAAAAAATGCAGTGCGTTCAGTTTTATTCCGAGTTCGACGTCGACAGCTTGACTGAATGTTGTATTTTCGCCTTTCGCGACTTTTTTTATTTATTTATTTATTTTTTTAGGTTAAGACGCCGATTCCGTCAGAAAGTTGGAGATTGTTTAGTTGTACAGTGCAACTTTTCCTCCACCGTTTCTTGTATAGTTAGTTAATCAACTGCGCCTGTCATTGGCCACGGCGTCGCCGCTTCGCTGACATTTATTATCAGACAAAATTGGTGTGGCAATATTTTGTGTGTGGATAACTTTCAGTGCTAATGACACCAACGATTTTACTTTTGCATCGATTCTTGTAAAGATATCTCAAAATGCTTATCACTAGTTTTCAATGCATAGTTTGATTGTAAGTTTATGGTATCGTCTAGACGTGGTCATGCAGTTGTTTATTCTGACGCAAACATGATATAACGTTGACAGAAACATAAATCAGGTATGATTTCAAAGAAACATGCTAAAACAGTAAAAATCAATGACAAATTGTTTTTGTTTTTTAGATGACTCATGAGGTTTTCGGAGGTTGTGGATGTGTGTGTGTGTGTGTGTGTGTGTGTCAGAGTGTATATGTGTGTGTGTGACGGTGCCAGTGTGTGCGTGTAGAGACATTTCCCGAAAAACTACTGGACAGATCTCCATGAATCTCTCATAAAAGTTTTTCCAGATGATATCCCCCACCCAGATTTTCTGAATGTTTTTCGATTAATGCCTTTAATTACGTCTTATCCGGCTTTTTACAAAAGTTGAGGCGGCACTGTCACGCGCTCATTGTTCAATCAAATTCAGTGATTGAAATGTTGGTCAAACATTCTTTAACTAAGGTTTTCTGGAAAACAAATGGTAACCGCCATTTTTGGAACAAAACCAACTCGAAACGCTTTGAGATTGATGATCAGACTTGAGCAACCAGAGCGACGTCATCAGGCTGGACCCCACCACGTTTTTAGCAAAGTCTAGTCTAATGAGGGTGCCTCAATGGCCGCTGAAGCTTGTTCATAGACGAGAACTAAACACGGACATTTTGATTTCAACGTGGCACTGTGCAAACAACTAAACACGTCCAACCGGAAGACAGACACGACTCCAGTCAGAAAGTATCAAGGAATGTCGCGGGTGTGTCTAGAACTAGCGGGGACTGTGACACGCAGGGACACGCGCGGACAAGCGGGGACGTATGGAAAGCCGTTTGGCTCATAACCATTACGCGTGTAATAAAACATAAATACACGCGTAATAAATGACTAATACACGTGTATTTATTTCTTATTGCACGTGTAATTTATCTTTTTTCTCATGCTATGGAATAGCATAATGATTAAATACACGTGTAATAAATATTTCATACTCGTGTAAGAAATGATTAAATACACGCGTAATTAACATTTCATGCGCGTGTAAGAAATATTTAAATACACGTGTAATTATTTATTACACGTGTATTTAAATATTTTTTACACGCGCATGAAATGATTATTACGCGTGTATTAATTATTTCTTACACGCGCATGAAATTTTTCTTACGCGTGTATTAAATATTTCTTACACGCGCATGAAATATTTATTACGCGTGTATTTAATCATTTCGTACACGTGTATGACATTTTTATTCCACGTGTATTTAATCATTTCGTACACGTGTAAGACATGATTAAATACACGTGTAATACATTTTTCATACACGCGTAAGAAATGAATAAATACGCGTGTAATAAATATTTCATACAAGCGTTAAAAATGCAGGAGTCACGTGGTTAAGCGACTTAAAAACTCGGACTGGGAATCCACATGAAAAACACTCTATGCGTCTTCATCGCCTCGCTTTACACGCTTACAGCTCAAGATGACGGAAGCGGCAAACGTCAATGTCACCTTAGAAGGTTTGCGAGAACAATTTAACGCCTTTGCCCAGGCTCGCACAGCATTGGAAAGGTAAGTTACTTGTTTTATCAGATGAAGTCGGTTGTTGTGCGCGCGAACCGGAAGTAGAATAGACGAGAGTTGTTGCTTTGCATGTCGTATATTTTCCGATTCAAGTTTTAAGTTTATTACGGGTGTATGTAATGATTAAATACACGTGTATTTAAATAATTTCCTACACGTGTATTTAATCATTTCTTACACGCGTATAAACTATTTCCTGCACGTGTATTTAATCATTTCTTACACGCGCATGAAATATTTATTACACGCGTATTTAATCATTTCTTACACGCGCATGAAATATTTATTACACGCGAATTTAATGATTTCTTACACGTGTATGAATTATTTATTACACGCGTAAAAATGATTATTACACGTGCATTAATCATTTATTACACGTGTATCAATTATTTATTACACGTGTATTTATGTTTTATTACGCGTGTAATGGTTATGAGCCATAGGGCTTTCCATAGGGACGAGTTTACAGCACGCGTGGACACGCGGGGACAGTTGTACTGCACATGGGGACGTTATGTCACTAAATTATGGCGATCCTTAATGCCTAAAACCATTTCTGGCTTCACTGAAAAGATCGTCCCCGTATGTTTTAGACACTTGCGTCTAAAACGCGCGTGGACACACGAGGGCGGTTTAATAGCACGCGGGGACACGAGGGGACAACTGTTCTGCACATGGGGACGTTATGTAAGTAAATTCTGGTGATCCTTAATGCCTAAAACCATTTCTGGCTTCAAAAGATCGTCCCCGCGTGTTTTAGACACTAGTGACTTAAACACGCGATGACACGCGGGGACGATCTTTTGAAGCCAGAAATGGTTTTACGACATAAAGTATCCCCAGAATGTTATTATGTAACGTCCCCGCGTGCTGTTAAACCGTCCCCGCGTGTCCCCGCGTGTATTAGACACACCGAATGTCGCATGTCAGACGAAAGGGCGGATGCTTTAAGGGACGAATAAGATGCCAGTGACCTAAAAAAAAACAACCCCAGATATGCCAGGCTGAATGTCTCCTTAAATTGCCTGAATCCACAAAACACGATAATTTGACGAACGAAGAAGTAGAAGAAAAAGAAGAAGAAGAAACGGAACCAAAGCTATTCTACTGCTACACTCTTTGACGGAACCCAACCCGTGTCTTCTGGCAGCATGGATGGCGGAGAGACACAAGCGGGTGTTGAAAGCACGTGCACAAACAGCGCACAAAAGAGCAGCGGGCGAAAGCAAATACTCTTTAGCCCTCAATGCATTGGCCCCGAGGACTCGTTACATCGTTTCTTTTAGCTAGCGGCTGTGACTACAAAATATTGACACGAGTAAAAGGCCCGCGAGCAAAGGATTGCACGTGCAAAAACAGGCTCGTGCACGCGCGCGCACTGAGAGTAGCCCGGTGTGCGCTTTCAGTCCACCGCCGCAACCTGCTCGGAAGAGACGGAACTGAAGAGGTGACAGGTTATGTTTGGAGTTTTTGATTGTTTTCTCTGTCTCGGGCCACTTGTGGCATTTGATTTTTTAAAAGAAATGTTTCGGGTTGAGGGCTTGCCTTTTTTCAATTTTTTTCCCCTCGAGTGGCGTGCACTCCTTACTCCTGACCCAGTTATTTTTTAAATGAACGTCTGAACTGCCGAGTAGAACGAGTTTCTTTTCACACACAAAAAGCGCAAATGAGAGGGAGGCGGGGGCGGGGGTAGTTTTAGTGACGGTATCATTGCACGCACCTTCAGTGATTCGGCATGAACTCATCAGAAAGAAAAACAAAATCTGTTGAATTGCCGAATCTTTAAAGCCATCTGCCGAAGAAAATCAATCCTACCAACATCCCTTTAGGAATGTCATTTGAAATAGTTAATTTTTAGGCCTCTTTCATTCAGTCTATAAATTTAAAGTCCTATGAAGACTGTCTTCCTTTTCAAGCCACTCTTTTGTCTCTGAGATTGTTTGAGGTCTTGACCCCTGAAATTGACGAAATTATTTCCATTCGACTATACAATCATTTTTTGGTCATCGTCATCACACCTGAACCAATGATGGCACAGGTAATATCTAACTTTAGCGTCGTAAATTCATAGCTCAGAATCCAGTGGCATTCTTGACTTATGTTTGAAACAAGAATATTTATCGTGAAATTAGTTGACAGATTGAGCTCCAAACTTAAGCATAATTCATTAATTAATTTTGGTTATTTGTTGGACGAAAATGACAAAAAAAATGTATACGTAATACCGTCCGAGTTGCCTCCCCTCCTTCGAAACATGGCTGTGCCAATGTTTTCCTTATGAAACCTTGGTAACAAAAGGCATCTGTACAGTTCATTCCGTGACTTCAAAGGTAGCCTATCTAAAATAAGTTGTTATGCTTACAAGGAGCAGGTTGTGCAAAATTGGAGGCTTAAATTGAAGTGGATTCTGAGCTTTGAATTCACGACGCTAAAGTTGAACATTACCGGCACATAATAATAACATTTTTCATTTTCATTTTCATTTTCATTACTTTATTGTCCCATCGCTGGGAAATTCGGGTCGCTTCCTCCCAGTGGAAAGCTAGCAGCAACGGAGTCGCGCTACCCAGGTGTCTGCGTGTTTAGGTGTATTCAGCCACCTGCACTTATGGCAGAATGACCAAGGTCTTTTACGTGCCATTGTGATGACACGGGGGTGGGACATGGCTTCCGTCTCTGGGTCTGCACATAAAGTTGACCCGTGTCCGTCCCGGCCCGAATTCGATCCTGCGACCTTTCGATCACAAGTCCAGTGCTCTACCAACTGAGCTACCGGGCCCCCACATACGCGCACATTGAAACTCATTCAGCAAAATCCACAGTCGCGCCACATTCTCGTTATAATTTGAAACTCTTTATCGAAAAACTGGCGCAGCCACTGATCAAGCGAACAGGAATTCAAGGGGCGCAAGCGATGCGCAGGGGCAAAGGCATGAGGTAATTATCTGCCCATCATCACGGCAAAGTGTGTACCAGACACAATCCAAGAGCTGCCCTATCTGTTCTGCATCATAACTTGACGAGGTGTCGAAAGGGCGGAGCTGCTTCTGAAACATGCCTCCTCTCTGCCTTTGTGTGCAATATCAGGTGTATCTGTCGCAAGAAAAGCTTGTAAACCACCGGAATGATCAGCCGGTTGGGCAGAGTGGGGGGGGGGGGGGGGGGTGGTGGTGGTGGTATGCGAATGAAGGTTGTGAATGATACACCTTTATGCTAACCATTGACCTACGTGTATTAACTGATGGGTCACGAGGGGGAGGAGGTTGTGAATATGAGGTGGGGGGCAGGGGGATAGAGGTGGGACGGGGGGGGGGGGGGGGGGGGGGGCATAGTAAAACGCGGGAATGGGGGGGGGGGGGATATTTGGCTGCTGAAGGAGGCTGCCAAGGATGGACTACTGGGTGTATGAACAGATAGGTCGAAGAGGTGGGGGAGGGCGAGGAGGGGGTGGGGGGGGGGGGGGGCTGGTTGCATTTGAGATATGTTCTTGAACAGTATACGTTCGTATATGAACGAAGAGGTGGAAGGAGGGGTTTGCAGTTGGGGCGGGGCTTGTGATTGACTGGCAGTGATAAGTTTGGTGGAAACGGGCCAAAAAGGGTGGGGTTGAGGAAGGGGAAGGAGGTTATGGCCGCAGGTGGCATTTCATAGTGTGTGTGTGTGTGTGTGTGTGTGTGAGTGTATGCATGCATGTATGGTGTGTGTATATGTGTGTGTGTGTGTGTGTGCGCGCGTACGTGCGTGCGTGCATTCGTGTGTATGTATGTGTGTGTTCGCTGACGTTTTCGTGTTTTCGCATGCGTGTGTGTGTGTGTGTGTGTGTGTGTGTGTGTGTGTGTGTGTGTGTGTGTGTGTGTGTATGTTAGGAGCTTGCATTTTATTAAATTGTTTGTTTTAACAGAATCAATTTGTTGCAACTGATCTAAACAACAGAGAGAGAGAGAGAGAGAGAGAGAGAGAGAGAGAGAGAGAGAGAGAGAGAGAGAGAGAGAGAGAGAGAGAGAGAGAGAGAAAGAGAAGGGGGGGGGGGGGGGGTCACGTAACAAAGAGTAACGAAATCCGCATACGTAGGGCCTAAACCCACTTCGCATGCACGCGGGTTGCTTGCAAGCGCTTACACACATGTTTAGCATACAGGGAAAAACACACAGATATACATTACAGATACATGTACAAACACACCACAGAGACCCAGGTAGAGAGATGGACAGTCGGACAGACAGACAGACAGACAGAACATTACACTCCTTCACTGACGCACGAATTAAGTTCAGTTAAAAAAATAGGAAGTCATGCCGTCATAATTGTTTTATTTTCTGCATTTAAATAAACTACAAAACAATACTGTCTTTCTCATTACTCTCATTCTCTTTTGTGTGTACACACACACACACACACACACACACACACACGCCGCGCGCGCGCACACACACACATACACACGCACACACACACACGCACGCACACCGCGCACGCACGCACGCACGCACGCACGCACGCACGCACGCACGCACATACACACACCAAAAACACAAGCACACGCACGCACGCACGCACGCTCGCAGGCACACTTGTGTATGAACTATGAAACACTGATGAAAACCAAACAAACCTACAACTAGACTCAAAGCACATGCATTTCTTTCAGTTCATCCTCACCGAAGACTGACACATAGCTCGCAAGTAAAGCACACCTCAACATTTTAGCCTACTTTCTTCAGCAAATGATAATCTCCTTTTAATCAGCACATTCTTCAGGTACTCTTCGTCTCAAGTTCTATATTTAATGCTGGCACACTATTTCTCGTATTTGTTTAAATTTAACACACCATTCTTTGTAAGTAAGGCACATGTTGTCGTGATCAATGTCAATATCAAAAGGAATAGTATAAAATATGGTGTAGATCATGTTTGGACTGTGATCTTTGCAAAGACATTTTGCGAACAGAACACAAATACCATGCTTTGATTGCGAGAAAAGGTACTTTAAGCTGAAAAATAACAGTGTACATTTTTTATTTGTTTTGATCAGGCGAAGCATGCTTATAAGGCATCACACGTTGCAATAAAAGTGGACAGTTGTATGATAAACCATGCTTTGAATCGGAACGCAATTAAGTTTCAGAAACAGAAAAATTACATAATCTCGTAACGCCAATGAATACAAATATTGGAAGGTTGTGTAAACAGTAAGTGAGAGAATGAGTGCATGCATGCGTTCTTGTGTGCAAATGTGTGGAAAATGCTGATGGATGAAAAGTTTGCAATGAAAACAAAAACATTCCAAAACACCGGTCTGGTTCAAAAGACACTAGACACTTGGTGAGAAAAAACCCAAGTATAGCACCGACGCAGTAGTAAACAAACACCCACCCGTAAACAATGTTAAAGTTCGGTAAAATCATAAGGCACACAAAGCTAAACTACAAAACAATCAATCTACCAATTTAAACACAATCCAACCATTCCTATTATTACTGCAAACCTTTACGAACGTAAAATATAAAATTATATGACACTCCAACGTACACTTCATTATTTCTTTTTGGCAAAAGTGGGATCCACAGTTGAACACTGTCTACCATTTTTTCCCCAAAATATCATGGTGTCCATCAATGCTGTCTGCTTCTATGATTTTGGGCAGCACTGGTTACCATACATAAGTGGGTTTTTTTTTCTGACAGGAAGTGTCATTCTCGCTCAACGATTTGTGACGGGAGCAAAGATACTGTTGCGAGTGTTGTCTCTCCGATGCAAATTTTAACTCTGTTCTTTTGGTCAGAACCTTGGACGAAGAATGAATAAATTGTAAATTACTTCTAAGGCCAATCCGTGCAAAGATGCATGGTGGACAACATTTTGTTGCTTCATTAATTTTGTATTATTTCACAACGGAATAACGCAGTTTTTGTTCCCCTGAAAAGAAATGAAAGCTTTCTCCATGCGGAATGGGATATTGCATCAACGGTTGTGGAACACATGTGTCTGACGGTCCCCCCACAGCCGGAAGAAACTGAAAGCGATGCCTTGCTATCGTCACCATACCATTTTTGATTCAGCTTTGGATAACAGCCTTTTGTGATGGATCAAGGTGTCAGCTTAAAATGATTCCACAAAATTCGGAAGAATGATATTATTGTGTTGTTTCTGTCATGCTTTTTTTTCAGGACTGGATGACGTCCTTTTGGTCTTACGTTACTTGGATTTGTCGCCTGCATGATCAGCGACAGTATGAAAGCCAGATCGCTAATTTTTTACTTTTACTTCGGCCCTGCCAAGCACACTCGAAGCAACAACTTAATTAATATTGTCTCGGTCACCCAAAGACAAAGGACATTCTTGCCATGTTACCCATGGACGAAGTGGTTTGGGTAAACTACAGAACAAAGCCAGCTTCGAGTTTCACAAGTTCGAACAATATCTCTACAGCCCACGCAGTGTCTGAAAGCACCACCGTGCGGGCATCGCAGCAAAAAGAAAGAGGGACATTTTTCTCGGACTCTCGAGGCAGATGCCAGACAGTAACACTTGGTCTCTAGACTGTCTAGTTCACATCATCTTTCAAAAAATATTTTGTCCCCGAAGAGAATATTGAAGCGGTCACTGTCTTGGACATTGTACTGTGTCCATTTGCAGTGGTCAGCCGTGTATGGTTCCCTCTGCTTTGTTGGAACACTTGATGTGGTCGGGAGATTTCGTCTCGTTGAGAGCTCGACCGTTGAAAGTAAAGGGCCATGTCTGAAAAAGACAAGAAATAAGTAAGATACATGTATGAACACGTTGATGGGGAATATTCTAACAGATACAGCAATAAATAGAGTAAATAAACAATTAATGATAAATAATAAGTGATAAATAATGTATAAAAAAAAAGATAATAGATAATTAAAACCACGATTAAAATAATAACAACAACCAAAACAACAAACAGATACATATACATAGATAAATAATGTACTAAATGAACAGATAACTATATGAGTAAATGAACAATTAATTAAGAAAAAGATATATATAGTATAAACAAAGAATACACAAGGACTGACAAAAAAATAGACAATTGATTACAGAAACAATAGCAACGGTAGAAACACACATATAACCATAATCCAGGAGAAAATACAAACCATAAATAATTTGGTAATATAAATAGTCAAGCAAGATGAATTAGTAAAAAATGGAATATTTGCACATGCACAAAGACAATGTCCAAAATAAAGAACACAGAAGGGACGTGTCTGCAAATATAGCTAACAATCAGGACGGGGATGTAGCTCAGTCAGGGCGGGGATATAGCTCAGTCAGGGCGGGGATGTAGCTCAGTCAGGGCGGGGATGTAGCTCAGTCAGGGCGGGGATGTAGCTCAGTCGGTAGCGCGCTGGATTTGTATCCAGTTGGCCGCTGTCAGCGTGAGTTCGTCCCCACGTTCGGCGAGAGATTTATTTCTCAGAGTCAACTTTGTGTGCAGACTCTCCTCGGTGTCCGAACACCCCCCCGTGTGTACACGCAAGCACAAGACCAAGTGCGCACGATCGAAAAAGATCCTGTGATCCATGTCAGAGTTCGGTGGGTTATAGAAACACGAAAATACCCAGCATGCTTCCTCCGAAAACGGCGCATGGCTGCCTAAATGGCGGGGTAAAAAACGGCCATACACGTAAAATTCCACTCGTGCAAAAAACACGAGTGTACGTGGGAGTTTCAGCCCATGAACGCAGAAGAAGAAGCTAACAATGAAGATGAAAATGGCATCATCTTTGTGATGGTGATACCAAAGATGGTAAGGGCAGAGACCTTCTATGTCCTCTTTGGTGATACTGATAATAAGGATGACTTTCAGATGGTTTTCTAATCGGATAAAAACGAAATGAATACCGATTAACACGTGTTATACGAAGTCTTTACTGAAATTTGATTTAATGATTACTACCTCACTGGAGGCATTTAAGTAAAAACATGAGCTCTACGATTGAAAACGAAACTAGGTATATGAACGGTTTGTTGTTCTTGTCTTTGCTTCAAAATTACAGAAATAGCAGTTTGACAGACACATAAGCCTGCTTCCAAAGTATAATTCGGTCAATTTGTTTGTACTTCGACACAAAGTCGAAGTATCATGTCCACTTTTTCCCTTTGGAACGTGTTATTTCCATGAGGAAGGCAAATTCGAGGAAAATTGCATTCTTTGTTCTCATACTTTTTGTATCTTTTTGTAAAGCGACATTTATCAGGGGAAACTGAACTACACTCGCCATAAACCTCCACACAAAACGCACAGTATATGGCCCTCTACTGGCGAGTTAAAAGAGAATCGCTTGTTTCAAGGGAAGACAACCCTGGGAATGAGCGAGGTTTGTTTACCTTAGAGGAGATAACCAACAGTGTGTTTTGTAACTTCTGTTAACTCGGCTCTAATCTGTCGGGGTTAAAACCTGCACAACATTACCTCCCTTGCTCCTTCACCATACACATTCTGTTCGTTCTCTCTATGTCTATGACGATAAACTAACGCCAAAAGTGATAGTTATGAAAAATAATTGTGATCATAAGCAATCATCACCGATACCAGCATAAAGATCTCGGCTGAATTACCGATATTTTGCAAGGAAATTGCAATAACTTCTGTCTCTAGAAGAGTGAGTCAAAAGTAATAGTTACAGAGAACACGTGATCTTAGTCTCTCTCTCTCTCTCTCTCTCTCATGTGATAATTACAAAGAAGGGGTCCTGATTTGGCCTATATGGTCCGCTGGACCCAAAAAGCAACAACAATCAAATCAAATCAAATACAAAGATTCCTCTCGACTTAATGATTTTGAGGTCTTCATGTGTCACTCTTTCGTCTAACCTCTCAGGCGACATATTAGCGCAAAGGATCGTAACACCAAATATCTTGCAAATTATACGTAATCAATACAAGCAGTGTTCCTTGTAATCATCAGCAATAAAAGCAAACGCCAGGACATTGTTTGCAATTTTCAGTCTCGGCTATTTTTGCTGGCGGGATACTAGCACCAACAGTGTTAATTGTTGATATTCATGCAAATTACCATTAATTCAGCAATGTTGTTTATATTATTAGTGCTGATATCAACGATTTCTGTGATAGTTGTAGTTTTCACCTTTGGTGCAAATGTGCGGTCATAGAATCCTCTAGGCCCCCACACAGACAAGCGTTTCTAAGGGCAACCAATTCTCTCACTTTTTTTACTGTTTTGTGTCTGCACTTATCTGTTTCGCGGATGATGAGAACAACAGAGGCTTGATTGTCCACGATAATTGCTGTTTGACAACAACGGGGTGGTCTACAAATTGTGTCTTGAGGATTTTCGTTTTGTTTGGAAAGAAGGGGGTTGGGTGGATGGATGGGGTTAGGGGTAGATTGGAAATGGGTGTGGTTGGGTGTGAATCTTGCAATACATGTAGTAAGAAGTTGGTCCGCGAAACAAGAAAGTGAATGAAAAAGCAATGGATCTGGGAACAAAGATTGTGGCTAATCAAACACTAAATAATTTAAAATTGGATGATACTTTGGAGCATTGAGTGAAAAAAAAGGATAAAGAAAGAAAGACAGAACAGAAGAAAAGAGAGACAGAAAGGCAGAGAAAGGAAGAAAACATACTGTGAAACTCAGGAACGAAAAAAAGAAAGAAAGAAATAAAGTAAAAAGTGTTGAAACAGAAAGAAAGAATGAAAGAAAAAAGAACAAAAAAGACAAGAAAAAAGTAAGGCCGAAGTAGTGCTGATAAACATTGACTGAGGATTTCGTTTTCAACCACAGATTTTTTTTTTTACAATGTTTTTAATTGCTGACATTCTTGAAACACAATGTTTTGCTTGTTCGCGTGACAATGAAACATATCTTACTTGGCAATTAACCCTTTTGGAATACTTCTTATCCAGCCTGTACTGAAAAGGGAACGACCTTATCAATCTTGATCGCGACAAAAAAACCAAGAACCTATTAATTGTGGATTATCAGTCAGTATTTCGTTAAATTCAGCCAACCGTGACAAAAACGACCTTCGTGTCAGTTGTACGTCTCTACACGAAAAACAGCTATGCTGTTGAATGTATGTCAAAGTGTAAGGATGCTTCTATTCCACGTGAAAGCATGGGCGGATCTACGATGATTTACAAGAATTGGTATGTAGAATTCAATTAAGAACATCTGAAAACGCAGTCCTATAGATGAAGCCCGCCGTTAGGCATCACGTAAAAAAGAAAAGTGTTGCCATGCTTCCAGTTTCAAAACCAATCACTGCATAATTCTGTTCTGCAAAGCTGACAGCTATGAGGTAAACATTTTTTTTCAATTTCGAAAGGGCATGCGGATTTGGAACCATGCAGGGAGGCAATGTAAAATACCTCTCATCTATTTCTTTACCTTCAATGCACATATTCCCTCCCCCTTCCTCACTCGATATACATAGGTACAATTAGTCTGTAAGGCTCTAAAAGTGCCCCGGGGAGCACTTACAAATTATATCGTTTTTTTCCGTTTTTTTTCTTCAGGCCAGTCTCTCTTCTCCTGTCATTCTCCGCCTTTCTCTCCATCATTCCTTCCAGCTCTTTTTTTCATTGCTTCTCTCTGCACGTGTTCCGGTGACATTGATACGACCAATAAAATTGGGCGTAACATCGCTTAGTAGAGGGACACAACTTTATATTGATACTGATCTCCCTTGCCAGCGGTGAAGGCGAACCGGAGTTTTTACAAGATAACTGCTCGACACACACATGCATAGGGCTAATAATCTACCACTCGCTTATTTTAACTGTGGATTAAATCAAAGAAAACACAAGACTGGCGAGCTCTTTCGGTTTTCATTTTTTTCTTCTGTTCTTTTCCGTCTCTCTTGTTTCTTTATGTTTTGTTCTCTGTCTTGTTCCCTCCAGTGTTGTGGATTTTGTGCCAATCTGAAGGAAATCGCGAATACGGATGTTTCTTGACTTTGCAACGGATATGGTTGAGTTGAAAGAAAATTAATAATACATGTTGTTCAAACACTGCAGAAATGTCAACAGGAAGAAAAACAGGTGAGGCTTTATGTCTGTTTGGATTGTTAATACAACCGTGCATAACAGAACAAGATATTTACAATGTCCCGAAATGTGCGATTCTGTGGATTATGCCAGGTAGAAATATGGGACGGAAAGAACTTACTTTGTAGATTGGAGCCTGCAGGTGCAGCAGTTATTGTTTTAAAGGCACACTCCTTTCTGTGAAAATGCTTCGACTCACCGTCTCAGACCTAGCCAGGCTTTAACATGGGACAAGACCATCCCTGCACTTGGTGAGATGCCAAATATCAACACCCTGACTGCTTGCTGTGGTGGGTTGGATTTGTTTTGATGAGTTAATGTCCAATAAAATGCACCAGTGCCTTTAACTAAATTAATTCTTTATAAAAATACAACTGTACACGGTAGTACACAGGCTGTTCATTTTTGGTATGTGTCCAAGTGGAGTATACTATGCGATAAGCCTGACCAGATCTCAGACGGGAGTGCGAACTAATTTCACGGGAAGGAGTGTTCCTTTAAACAATAACTGCTGCACCTGCCTTAAATCCAAATGATCTTTTAAAGAATTGTAAATGTGATTTTCACCAGCATGTACGCAAGAAATTGGTTCAGGACTGACTGTTTACTCAGAAACTATAGTGTCAAATCAGCAACTGTATAAATTATTTGTTTTCATGATCGTTTGGATTTCTGTGTACTTTTGAGTTAAAGACACAAAGACGCACTGTGACAGACCCGGAAGACAGAGGAGGAGAAAGATTCAGAAAAAAACAAGAGAGTCAAACAAAAATTCCAACAGAAAATAAGAAGGACACGGTAACGCCGTTACCCGTTCGTTTACGCTGACCCTGGTGTCACAGACCGATAAAACCACGGACGCACGTGCGGAGACGCGCAGAATAATTGGCACATCATCCGCTGACTCTATCGCTGGAGCACTTGCACAATGGGAGCTTCTTCACAATCACATCACAACATCCGCTCGTAACCGCTGGAAAATTGGAAACCTAATGACGATTTCGGTGTGGTGGGAATTAACCTTGCTGTTCTGTCTTACTCTTTTGGCCCATGAAGAGAAAAGGGTTGGAGGGGGAAGGGAAGGAGGGGGTGGTGGGCGGGGAAGGGAATGAGGGGGTGGTGGGCGGGGGAGGGAAGCAGGAGGAACAATGAAGGGACGAAAGGATGGAGGGAGAAAGAAGTACGGTGTGGTGTCACGTTGAATTAACAGTTTGAAAGTATACCAAGAACACCGGAGAATAAACACTATTTGAATGCCAGCTGAACTTTTTTACAAATATTATTTTTTTATTTTTTGTTTGTTTGTTTGCTTAACGCCCAGCCGACCACGAAGAGCCATATCAGGGCGGTTATTATTTTTTTTTTTATACCTATCGTTTATTTTTCTAAACTTGCTTAGTACAACCGAAGATGACGAAAATTATGTTATTGTTTTCTTTGTCTTTTCCATCAGCATCCGAACATTTTCCCCCGTTTTGACGGGTTTACACTTTACACAGTGCATTTTTGATTTTTGTGTGGATTCTTATTCCATAAATGAAAAATTAAAACTAAGAAGTTTTTGAAGACGCGAGTGTTTGTGGTCTGTGTGTTATTTAGAAATTCTGAAAATGTATATCTTCAGTGTTTTGTACACAATTCCGGAAAACTTTTAATTTATAAACGTCAGTCCACTGCCCGGTTTGTTGATTGTAATTGTTTAGCTCATTTTTTTTAATTGAAAAGCGAGTTTTAATTTGACGACCACTCCTGCTTTATAGCATCACACATGCGACCTTTTCTGCACAAATGTAATGAAATCGGACATTCAATTATTATGAATAAACATCCGGCATGTTCGTTCTAAAGGCCTCGTGAAAACAGTTCAGCTCACTGTCTCAGATCTGGTCAGACTTTAACATTGAATAAGACCATCCCTCCACAAGGTCACATACCAAAAATCAACACTCAGACTGCTCGCTGTGGTGAGTTGGAAGAAAAAAATCAGTTTCCGCGCATTAAACAAAATCAATTCTTCAATTAAAAAAAAAAACCGCCGTACACAGAGAGCACCCAGGCTGTTTTTTGTTAGCATGTGACCAAGTGGACGAATACTCTTAACCCATGTCAAGAGCCTGAAGCCTGAACTCTATCTGAGGCGAAGTGTTTTTACGAGGCGGAGTGGACTTTAAAATATTTTTAAAACCGCAAACTGCTAATCTGAAAAAAAGATCATAACGGGGATGACTTTCTCCGTTCACCTGTCCAGGTCAGAGAAGTCTAAATATGTCATACCACTTAATATTCTATTACAAATGTTCAAGAATACAAAACAAAACAAGTATGTTTCTTGGTCTTACAATAATCTCAAAATATGAAATTCCTTCACTGCAATGAGCCGCTTCAGTCAAATTACTCATCCGCACTTCAACTTGTCTCTCTCTCCCTCCCACTTTTCTTGATTCTGCGTAATGGCAGGTCGCAGATTTATTTTAGCTGATATGCCGTGGCATTACATTTCCAAGTGGCTCGGGTAATTCTTTCGTCGGTCGCCTTGGATAAACACAGTTGCACGTGCGAGGCTAAAACGGATTTTGTTATCTGAATTTTTTTCTTCCTTTCTCGGTTACCACTGGTTTCTCTTTTTGCGTGTGCTTCTAAAAAAAAAGCTTGAGGTCTGATCGGCACCGATTTCAATCTCTCAATGTTACAGTTTCGTTGTTTTTTTTGTTGTCCCTCCTAGTGGAGAGGAAAATAGAAATTCGAGGGTAAGACGGAATTAGCAACACAGTACGAATGACGCCAAGACGAATTTCGGTTCTAGCAGCTTCTGTTTACTTGACTGATTTCTCTCTTCTGAACATTTGTTCTAATTGAAACACAATATACACTTGACCACACACAATATACACTTGACCACACACAATATACACTTGACCACACACAATATACACTTGACCACACACAAAATACACTCAACCACACACAATATACACTTGACCACACACAAAAAGAGAAAAAAAAGAAAATAAATGATTTAAAGCACTTTTGTACTGCAACTAACAAAAAATAATGTTGATTTTTTTTAGTGGGGGTACCTTTATTTCAGTGGCTGTTATTTGTCCCTTGTGAAATGAACGAATGACCCTTGCATAGAACGTTTGAAGAAAAAAGTATTACGTGTATGAAACTTATCGTTGAGAAACTAGAAATAGTGTGTTTTTCGGGGGGTGGGAGCGCTGAAATGTTGTGCTCATGTTGCATCTTTGAATTGATTGCTTTAGGAGAGGTGACCCAGTACATAAACGAGGTACAAAGAAATTCAGTATCGACGCACAAATGCCTCTTTTTCTGACTCTATAACGGATATTTGGATTTTGTTTCATCCTCCGTTGTTTCTCTAATTTAGTGTTGATGGACGGGCGCTGTGGCGGGGTGGTAAGACGTCGGCCTCTTAATCGGAGCCTGGTGGGGGAGATTTTTCCGATCTCCCAGGTCAACTTATGTGCAGACCTGCTAGTGGCGTACACGCAAGCACAAGACCAAGTGCGCACGTAAAAGATCCTGTAATCCATGTGTGAAGGAAATCACGAATAACTCTGTAACAGGCAAAGTTTGACAGTGATATCCTCCACGCTTTTAGAGCGCTAACCAGAGATATAGCGTGACATAGCAAAGTGTGTTGCACGCACTGTGAATTCAGCTCACTGACCGGGAATAGTTGACGTTGTAAATCGCAACTAGGGTATTGTTACACTTTACCACTGTCCTTGGACATTGAGGGGTTGTCCAAGTAATCGGCCGGGAGGAAGGAAGCCCGGATAGATGCGACAGTAAAGCACTTAACAGGTAAATGGAATAAGCATTCGAATATCGCTAGACTGTTTATCGCATAAGTTGAATCGACTAACACTGTAAACTGTAAACATAGCAGACAGATATCTAAGACAATATGTCCGCTATTTATGTTGTGCAGTGCGTCGTATAACCGGTCTGAGAGGGAGATAGTGTCCAGATGACAAGTGTGAAGGATCTGAGAAGCCGCCGAAGTATCATAACTCTAGACTAGCATAGCCGAAATTCGACGGGATTTCGCGAAGTTATTGCAAGGTTATGGTTGTCCGTATCTGAGCAGGTCCTCATATTCAGGCTGCGGACAGGCCACAACCGAATGAACCACCACCTTTTCACCAAGTTCAGAATTGGCCAGTCAGATCAGTGCCCTTGTCAAACAGGCAGCATGACAACGGAACACCTGCTGCAGACTTGCCCACTACACGATGGCCTCAGGAGCCAGATCTGGGCGGAGGCGTCCACGGTGCAAGGGAAGCTCTATGGCAGTCTGGACGACATACAGCGCACGGCAACATTTGCGCGGAGAACCGGCGTTTCCATCTGAGTGATCGACAAGAAGAAGAAGAAGAAGTTGTCCGTATAGTTGGACCATAGAGGTCACAGGACGAAAGGAACTGAGTAGACCGAGGTCGCCAGTGGAAGGAATTAGTATTCAGATACATTTCCTAGTGAACGGCCATAGACGCTGTGTAATTCTGTGTATGAACAGAGTTAAAATATGTCTATAAGATCTTAATTACGTAAGGTATAATGAGTGTTTAGTAGGCAGAGTAGACGGTGATTTGAGTCTGCCGGAATATGAACTGTAACTTTAGTGTTTTTCTGACTACACACGAGCCGTGATTCGATACCAGTAAAGTAGATATCGTGTGCCTGTGAGTTCACGGACTGTTTGTGTATTTCTCTACATAAGTGAAGGGTAGAGGGTTTTGTTAGTAAAATTGTGCACGGGATTGTAATCTCGCTTTGTTTTTGCATCCAAACCTGTGAGTACCTGATTTTTGAATACCTTACATTTATGATTGTGTGTATTTGTGTGTATGTTTGTCATACCTGTATAATACCATGGAAGGAACCTACATTTGGAGTTGTGTTTGTTCCTGTATGATAGCGTACTAGCGCATTTGCATTCATTCACACCATGTCAGAGTTCGGTGGGTTATAGAAACACGAAAATACCCAGCATGCTTCCTCCGAAAGCGGCGTATGGCTGCCTAAATGGCGGGGTAAAAACGGTCATACACGTAAAATTCCACTCGTGCAAAAACACGAGTGTACGTGGGAGTTTCAGCCCACGAACGCAGAAGAAGAAGAAGTGCTGATGATTGATGAAGTACGCTTTATGCTGCGATGGGATTTATTATTGTTTAGCCTTCTTTACTTTCAAGGCAATGACGTGCTATTTTATATTTTGTTTGGATTTTTGTGTTAATATATTTATCTCTTTCCCAGCCCAGAGTTATCTCATGAACAAGTAAACTGTGTATGGCCTCTTTGTCTTAAGGTGCTTTTTATCTGCAAAGTCGCTGAGTTTTATGTTCGCCTGACAGCAAAACTAATACGCTGTATTTTCTTCAATAAATCTTTTTAATGGTGATATTTTGTTAGACACGCACGTTGTTCGGTGTGTATGTTTACCTACCTATTCATTCGTAGTACAAAAAAGAGTGTGAAAAATTAAATTATTTGTTGTCTACAATAATTTTTAAATGGCTTCAGTATTCATCAAGAATAAGAACAAATCCGTGAAAATCATCTTTTTATATTTAGTCAAGTTTTGACTAAATATTTTAACGTAGAGGGGGGAATCGAGACGAGGGTCGTGGTGTATGTGTGTGTGTGTGTGTGTGTGTGTGTGTGTGTGTGTGTGTGTGTGTCTGTGTGTGTGTGTAGAGCGATTCAGACCAAACTACTGGACCGATCTTTATGAAATTTGACATGAGAGTTCCTGGGTATGAAATCCCCGAACGTTTTTTTCATTTTTTTGATAAATGTCTTTGATGACGTCATATCCGGCTTTTCGTGAAAGTTGAGGCGGCACTGTCACGCCCTCATTTTTCAACCAAATTGGTTGAAATTTTGGTCAAGTAATCTTCGACGAAGCCCGGGGTTCGGTATTGCATTTCAGCTTGGTGGCTTAAAAATTAATTAATGACTTTGGTCATTAAAAATCGGAAAATTGTAAAAAAAAATAAAAATTTATCAAACGATCCAAATTTACGCTTATCTTATTCTCCATCATTTGCTGATTCCAAAAACATATAAATATGTTATATTCGGATTAAAAACAAGCTCTGAAAATTAAATATATAAAAATTATTATCAAAATTAAATTGTCCAAATCAATTTAAAAACACTTTCATCTTATTCCTTGTCGGTTCCTGATTCCAAAAACATATAGATATGATATGTTTGGATTAAAAACACGCTCAGAAAGTTAAAACAAAGAGAGGTACAGAAAAGCGTGCTATCCTTCTTAGCGCAACTACTACCCCGCTCTTCTTGTCAATTTCACTGCCTTTGCCATGAGCGGTGGCCTGACGATGCTACGAGTAAAATGGCATTGCGTTCAGTTTCATTCTGTGAGTTCGACAGCTACTTGACTAAATATTGTATTTTCGCCTTACGCGACTTGTTTTGTTTGTTTTGCACTGACATAATTATGTTGTGCATCAAACGATTAAAAAAAAAAAGGTTCAAGTTACTCACACGTTGTGTACAATTTTCCAAATTTATTTTTAGAAGCAGAACCTGAGGGTTTGTGTCGATCACATGAAAAACGTATACGCTTTATGGTGAAGCGTGGCATCACTAATATATATCCGCCAAGTTCACGACGAAATACGTTTCGTGAAAACCTTTTTTATTATTTTTTTATATCTCTCACAAAATGTGACATTTTGAACGAAGGTCAAAAATTGTTATCCATAAAGATTATTTCTGAACAAAACAGAAAAAAACTCTCGTTGCACAAGTTCTAAGAACATCTCATGTAAAAAGGTTCTTTTCTCCACTAATGTTTTCAGCCTTTTTTTCTCTTCCGCAGTGCCAACCAGCAACGCTTTTTTTTTTGGGGGGGGGGGGGCAGAAAAATATACTGTCCTCGCCTCCTCCTGGCGGCGTCTTGCGTCGGTATCAAAAGAAACAAGCAATTAAAACCCGGTTCCCAAGAGCGTTGATAAACTTTACCAGATACCCCTGAGAATGCGCCCATACTCTTCCGCATTCGGCCAGAGTTTGTCCGTCTCTGTCCTTCTGCTTGTCTGCCTTACCAACGCTGTATAATGTTTGCGTTTTTTTACTCTCTTCGTCTGGATCTGCCTGTCTGCGTCGGTATATCTGTCTGTCTGCATGTCTGTCTGTCTATCTGTCTGTCTGCCTGTCTGTGCAACTGTCTTTCTCCGTCTTTCTCAGTGTCTCTCCCTCTCTCTCTCTCTCCCCCTCTCTCCCTTCCTGTATCTGCCTCTCTCTCTCTCTGCCTCTCTCTCTCTCCCGCCCCCTCCCTCTCTCTACCCCCTATCTCTCTCTCTGCTCAGTCTGTCCAATTACTCCCCCTCCTGCTCTTGTCTCTGTCTGTCTCTGTGTCTGTGCTGTCTCTCTCTTCCTTCTGTTACTGCTCTCTGCGTATCTTTGTCACCTTTTCTCTATTTGTGTCACTCTTTATCAATCCCGGTGACATTCTCAGTCTGTGTATCTGTTTGTCTGTCTGAACTCTCTGTGTTTCTCCGTCATCTTCTGTTTCATGTCTCCATCTCTTTCTCCATGACCATCTGCCTTTTGGCTGGATCTCCATCCCTCTAGACTCTGTTTCGACGTGGCTTAGCCTTTCTCTTTCTTCTGTTTCAATCGTTGCCAATCCACGCTCCCTTTCCGTCTGCTGAAAATATGTTTCTCGTCCTTTTTTCTCCACTCTTTGACAGTCTGTGTGTGATTGTTTTCACACGTAAGTCACGAAAAACGCAACCTGCAGACTTTTGTCCGCCAATATCTTTTATTCCCTTGGGAGAGAGAGAAGAAAAAGAAAGTGAGACGTGGCTCAAAGCTAAACAAACATAAATCACATATAACCCTACACAAATCACGACAAACGCAAAGAGGTGAATTTGCAGAATTACTGACCCTCTCAGTGAGTAGAACTTAAATTCCAAACTTTCCATTTGACAGACTTTGAATTTCTGTATTGAATATTTTGTGCCACTTGGGCCAGGGCAGCTCTGTGTGTGGTTTCTGGTCATTCTCAAAAGGACAGTTATTCAATATTTCGTGCCACTTGGGCCAGGGCAGCTCTGTGTGTGGTTTCTGGTCATTCTCAAAAGGACAGTTATTCCAGAGACAAAGTAGTAGACCACAACAGAAATACACAACTCTGTGTGTAGTTCGTAGTCCGACATGGTACATGTATTCTTAGAAAAGACAAAATACCAGAGACAAAAAAGACCCACAATAGAATAACACAACTCTGTGTAAGGTTTGTAGACCGACATGGTATTTCCAGAAAAGACAAAACTACCAGAGACAAAAAAGACCCAGAATAGAAAACACAACTCTGTGTGAGTTTTGTAGACCGACATGGCCACGGTATTCCGGCCCAGAAAAGACAAAAATACCAGTGATACAAAAATACCACATCAGAAATACACAACTCTGTGTGAGGTTTGAAAACCGACATAGTAATCCCAGAAAAGACAAAAATACCAGAGAAAAAAAGAAAAAGAAAGAAAAAAAGCCCACAACAGAAATACACCGTCACTCTGTATAAGGTTCGTAGGCCGACATGGTATTCCTAGAAAAGACATAAATACCAGAGACAAAAACAGACAACAACAGAAATACACAACTCTGTGTCAGGTTCGTAGCCTGACCGACATGGTATTTCTAGTAAAGACAGAAGTACCAGGGACAAAGAAGACCAACCGCAAAGAAATACACATCTGACACACAACAACCTCACATAAATAACACAAGAAAAACGAAGAAGACGAAGATAGCACCACACCATTGTTATCACTTGAAATCCATAACTTCCCATCGTGACAGCTTACAAATTTCTCTACTCATCATGTCAGGATACCGGTGCCAGAACAGCTCTGTGTGTGGTTTCCGTACCGACATGGTAATTCTAGATATTCTCACTAACGTATGTTTTTGGACGTGGGATTGTGGAAACGGAGGGCGATAGGAGTGTCTTGTGACGGCCACAGATAGCGACAGACGTTAACAGGTTACTTCACCAAGTTCGACTCGAAGCTGTAGCCTACATTGATTATATTTCGGTATAGACTGAACTTGGAAAGAAATGAAGGGAGGAAGGAAGGAAGGAAGGAAGGAAGGGAGGAAGGAAGGAAGGAAGGAAGGAAGCAAGGAAGCAAGGAAGCAAGGAAGGAAGGAAGCAAGGAAGGGCTGAAGGGGAAACATAGCACAGACAGATAGACATTTGCAGACATGCAGACATACTGACAGACAGACAGACAGGCACACAGACACACAGACCGAACACAGACAGTTCCACAATCACACAGCCTCACAGCAACGTAGATGGAACAGTCAGTAATACATTAATAAAGAAAGAAAGATAGAAAGAAAGAGAAAAAGAAAGAAAGAAAGAAAGAAAGAATAAAAGAGAGAAAGAAGGACAAGAAAGAAAGAAAGGAAGAAAGAAGGAACGAAAGAAGGAAAGAGAGAAAGAAGGAAAAAAGAAAGATAGAAAGAAAGAAAAACAGGAAGAAGGAAACCAAGACGAAAAGAAATTATTTCAGAAAGCCGTCTCAATGTTGAAAACAAGAACAGTTCTTTATTTTCGGTACAAAATAAGCAAACTTGCTATAGTGCAATTGCCTTCCCCTCTTTCTGTCAAAGTTTAATACCTGTACTATTTTAAACCTGATTTCTTCAACTATCACTCAAAATAATATGTAGCATTTTAGGACGATTGATGATACTCGGTGAAATCTTCAAACATAATTGAAATGCTTTGAGTTTATTCTTGGCATTTCCCCCTTCTATAACTATAAGTGGTCGTTGTCTATGAATTTTTTTTAATGCTTGTATTTTATTTCTTACGAGAAAACTTTTTATATGTAAAATGTTAAATTTTAATGTCTAATGTAAAGCGCCATGAGACTGTCATTCGGTGGTGAACAGCGCTATATAAGAATGTTTTATTATTATATTGTTAATAAACCAATACTGGCAATAAAACCTTATTACCGTATATACCGTATATATTCTTGTGGTGGTTTTTAAAAGAAAAACTTTGTATATTGCCAACAAGTTTGCAAGAAGGATATACCATTATCTAAGAAAATGTTATCATCATCATTGCACGAGCAAAGGGGGTGTGTGTCTAAATTACACATTGGGGAGAAATACATTTATACACATTTATACAACATTTCAGGTATGATCTGAAGTCATTTGTTCGCCCCACAAAATGGTCAAGGTGAACGAAAGAAGAATTCCATGCTGGGATTTATTGTAAATAATTAAAGGAAGAGAAAGGCGAAAAGTAAGGATATATAGTGAAACTGAAGATAACGGCAGGGATGTCGCTTAGCTACCTTGCATGGCATTCGGCAAAACGCTGTCAAATCGCTGAAAACTTTGCCGTCATTTTGGCAAAGATTTCCGATATTGTTTGTTGTTGTTTTTAACGGTAAGAGAAAGGTGTGGACGAGGCCTGAATTACATTTCCGAAAATCTTCGACACTTTTATGGCCATACCGAAGACAATAAAGCCATACAACAAGGATAGATAGGAAGGAATTCTCTTTAAAAAAAAAAGAGTTTAACTTAGATCGTCTCTCTCCCTTACCCCACCCCCCCCCCCAAAAAAAAAAAACCACACCCCGCAATGTCAACAATAACAACAACAAAAAAACAATCTGACGCAAATCCATTTTCAGTTTACAATTTTTAAGTATCTACGTTAAGAACAACACTGTTCTTGTGGACATTTGCGTTGTTCGATGTTTTATAAAAATAAAATAGGTTGTATAGATTTAAGTGTAACGCAAAAAAACACAGCGATGATAATTAATTGTGACAGTGGCAATTACTCTTGAAAACGAAGAATTAACACAATAATTTTTCACAGCTTCTTGTCGAAATTAGCAAAACGGAAGACTACTCCCAAGGTTGGACTACGTACAAAGAAAGAAAGAAAGAAAGACTGAAAGAAACAAAGAAAGAAAGAAACAAACAAAAACAAAAAACAAAAAAAAAGAACGAGCGAAGGAACTAAAAAGCAAAAAAAAAAAAAAAAAAAAAAAAAAAAAAACATAGAAAGAAAGAAAGAAAGAAAGAAAGAAAACCTACAGACAAACAAACAAACAAACAAACAAACAAAACAAAACTAACAACCGAAACAAACTCTTTCTCACCAAATTCAGCGGGTGAATGAAAGTATTCCTGTGCCCTTCATCCTCGACGTCGAGAATCTGCCTGAGGTGGCCGATGTAGCTGGACGCCAGTCGCAGAGTGTCCAGTTTGGATAGCTTGGTGTCCGGGGGGACCCAGGGCAGTGTCGTTTTCAGTTTGGAGAAAGCTTTGCTCAGCACACGCATTCGCGAACGTTCGCGAGCGTTTGCGGCGCTTCGCTGCACAGGTTTGTACAGTTTGTGAAGCTTTTTGGATCTGGAACTTTTGTTATTTTTGTTTGGGTTCTTACTACTGTTGTTGTTATTGTTGTGTTCCATGCTTTCACTGTCGTCGTCGTCGTCGTAGCTGGTACTGTTGCTGTTTTCTTCGCTGTCTTTCCGTTGTCGAGGCATTTTTGGTGTTAGTTCCGGGCGTTTGCTGCGAACTTCTGATTTTGATGGCTTCGACGGATTTATTAGGATTTTGTGGTGATGAGTCTTGTCATAGAAGAGTCGATGTCCACTGACTGACGAAATAAGACTTGTAAGTTGAGCAGCAGAGGGCCTTGAGCTGCACAATTTAAAAAAAGTATTATTAAAAAGATTAATGCATTTTCTGTCCTATTTGGTTAATCAACAAAACAACCCTGCGTTACCTGATTGATTTTCTTGTTTAGTGGTGGTCTTTGTATTTTCAATAGAAAAATAAAAAAACAATGGTCGTAAAGAGCAAGAAAATTAACAATAAATACAATGCCTCTCGACCGGTCGACTTATACACCGTAACTGTCAGATGTCACAGGTTGCGGTAAACCAGCATGTTCTGGTTGTGTTAATTTTAAAAGAATACTCCCATGATCGACCCCATCTTTTACCCCACGTATCATATCATTCCGTTAAAAAAAAAAATCATAACATCGATCTTTTAGATGTGTGAAGTTTTTAATCCTGTTTTGTTACCACTTGCTACAAAAGTAGAATTTTAGTTTGGATACACTACGCGTTTCATCCTATCAATATTTTTTTTACTATCAGGTATTTTGTATACATTCTTGTTAATAGTTTTTTTTAATGCAGCGGTAGCTACAGTGATGAAAGGCTATTCCCATGGGAGGACACCTCCCATGAAAGGTCACTTTTTGCTGTCCCACTATTATCTTGAACAAAATATACCTGTCACAACAGACCACCTGCGATGTAGGGACACGTTTTGCTGATCCCAATGGTGTCCTTTTATCGCAGGAACCGCTGTACCGGAATTTTTATTTAGCTTTGTTACCATTCTTTATTTCAGATGAATTGTAGTTCTGGTGAAAAAGTGTGTAATATCTTTTTTTGCTGTCAGCGTTGGCGGGTATTCCGTTGAGTTTGTTTTTAAATTGAACATTTCAGATATGTTAGTATTTTGTGGCTTTGTTACCATTATTTATTAAAGTTGATTGTAAGTCCATATTGTTTGTATTTGCTGTCAATGTTTGTAACTTTATCAGTCCTTTTTTTCTCTACCTTCTAAATCATTTTAAGCACTTTCATTAACTTTACAGCGTAAGAAGAGAGGCATGTTACGTGCATGGGAGAAGTTTACTTTTGACAATATGATTTGGTATGCTGTACAAATATCGCTGCAGCGTAAAAGAATACAATGATATTTGCTTCTGCAGGAGCACGCATACTGCCGGAAGGACGCGATCCCCATTTTATTTAAATGTTAGCTGTGTATGCAACCATTCTGACAGCCAACCATTCGGCAATCTGCAAACAGTCACAAACAGCTCGGCATCCCCCCCACCTCCCCCATAGTTCTCACTACAATTCATTGACGGTAAAGGATACTTGTGTCTCGTTTTTTGCTGAGTGACAAATGTAGCCCTATGTAGAGAGGTTTTCACTTTATTTTAAATGTTAATATTATGCAACTATGCCATGAATGTCACCCGACGAAGACACACTATTTTAATTAAGACAATCAATATTAAGAAATTCATCACAAATCCTGATATTTGACTTGAGACACCCTTTTGAACATTCCCCATATCCCTCTAAAAGAAAAAAGGGGAGATGAAATTATGGTATCAAAGAAATTGATCGACTGATTAGGTTCTGAATTTAACAAAGCCAGATCAAGTGGGCTTTTAAATGTTCACATATATAATTATATAATTGTGAACTTGTCCGATAAATAAGTATGCTTAAGCATGTCCGGTAATGTACTCATCAATTAAAAATTCTGGTTAAAACTCAAAAAGCAGAAACAAATTATATGAATGTAAAATCGAGAATCGGCTGCTTACCTGTAACATCCGCTCTGACTGTATTCTGCAGGCCGCAAAGGAATGTAGCGTTTTTCTAGGTTATCCGCAACTCAGTTGAAAACCACGGTCAAGAACATTTGAGAATCAGCAAGTGAAAATATCTTGTGCTATTACACACATTTTTTTTAAACTTCGGTATATGTAAGCGTTTTTGTCAACCCCGTTTTTTTCATCATGCCATGCCGAGTTTTCTGTTGCTGCTTTAGTCACTGGCACATTTCCTGGTGGTAATGAGTCGAATTATTCTTTTTATCCCGTAGTCATTGCTAGTACCAAATTCTACCACAGTCAAAACTTAAAAGTCTTCAAGAAAGCGACACCAGGTATTGATGTCAAATCAATAATTGTGGTGTATTCAGTTCACCGCTAATAAGCACTTCACTCACAGTCTAACTTAAAAAGTCTTCAAAAAGACAAGTGTTGACGAGTCAAATTAATTTCTTTTCATCCACTTCACCGCTCATAAAAAGTATCCAACAGCTTAGAAGAACAAGTCTCCAACAGGCGACGATACACCTCGAAGTTTTGCAGACACCAGAACGTTACTCTCAAGAAGCAGACGACAATGTCAATTGGAAGAAACACACTCGAGGAAGTCCCCTCTCTCTCTTTTCCTTCTTACCACTTGAGACTAATCAAAAGTGTCTGAAGGTGCTGAGGACCTAACGGCTCATTTCTGCATGCAGCGCATTCTGTGCGAGATGTAGTCTGGCATCGCACTCATTCCAGCCATTAGCACTGGTACGGCGCCGCCATGCCACGCGCGGACGAAGACAAGCGGCAAAGAGGCTTGCGAGGAGACTCTGCATGCATGTGCTGTATGAAGACACCGTCACCGCGCGACACTCTCTACGGATTACTTTGGTACCGCTATCTCATGTCTTGTTCCTTTTGGCATCAGGGGGTGGGGGTGCAAGTTAACTGATTCTTTTATTGGCCCCGCCTTCCTCCTCCATCCTCCGCTCTACCGTCGCCGGGTAATAAAAGGCACATGTGCTTTAGGTTTTTCCTCCTGGCGGACAGGTCATAAACTCACTCCCTCCTCCGATCCCATGTCAACCCCACCTCCCCCCCCCCCCCCCCCCCCCCCGCGCCCCAGGCATCGACGCCAACGAAATGGACAAGCTTGCAATACCAACAAAATTGCTGGTGAATTCTCGAACGAACTGACCAATTGATTTTTTGAAAATGGGCAATTCAGTATTTTACGACGAATGAGTCAAATGGCCTTTATGGATTGTTCTATGCTGGTGTAATCCTGGTGTTCTGCTTCTGTAGAACTGTGTGTTGGCGACGTTGCAGGTTTTGAGGTCGAAGTTGGTCAGTGGTTGGGATTGGCGGGAAAGAGAGCACAGAGAGGCTGTTTATTCTTCGTTGGTTTAGTATATACATACATTTTCTTTAGTTTAAGAGCAGTCCATCATCAATTTTCTATGCATTATTTGTTTTCTTTGGACAATCAAGAGTCTTATGTCTCGTATCGAACATCTTCGGAAGGCCAAGGTAGGCAGGTTTTTGGCGGTACTAGAAGCGGATCATCATAGTACCTAGTACCAAGAATATCGAAGAGAGAGACATGCTTCCCCTGATCAGAAAGACTGAGTCCAAATCAAAACGTGACCTCCTTATCACAGAGTGCAGTATTGGTTGCAGCGTGTGTTGGCAAGTGGCAGAAAATGTACGTAAGGAACAAAATATGCTGATACCGCAGGTACAAAGTTTGAACACTGACTGGATAATCAAATATTTCTGAAGAAAATAGTATATGGCACGAGTAAATGAATATTAGGGAGCAGCCGAACGATAACAGCGATGCTCGAATACTTGATGTGTTGAATGTCTTTAGGTATTCGATCATCTAAATGCCCCAGGCCGGAACTGATCTTCTCTACGCGATCCGCAAGGCGTTCACGGGTTGTTCTCAGATTGTATGCTTTGTGAGTGCGCTAGTTTTCTGCTAATGACTTCTATAGTTTTTTTCCTTGGCATACACATCTTGGCCATAAACCGCCTAATTTGAAAAAGAATGCGTTACCTGAGTAGCCAATTACATAACAAGAAACCCCCCTCCCTCCCTCATCTCATACACCCACGACCAAAACACTGATGTGTCTGCCCGATTAGCTCCCCTGGCTGGGGTCCCCGATCACCACTAGATAGCGTCGGTGTCGACCACAGCGCCCCCTCCCGGCCTGCAAGGGGAGCCAGGGGAGATAAGGCGAGCTTTAATTAGTTTCCCGTGTTTGTTGGCTTAGCTCGGGATGACACACACTCATAGCTTTTAGCAATTCTGAAGGTAGTCACTCTGTAGTAGGACTAAAACTATATGTTTGGTATTGAAATTATTTCAGTTTATTCAAATGCTGGTGATCGTTTTGCCTCCCGCAGTTATATAGAAAACAAGTCGCGTAAGGCGAAAATACAACATTTAGTCAAGTAGCTGTCGAACTCACAGAATGAAACTGAACGCAATGCAACGCAGCAAGACCGTATACTCGTAGCATCGTCAGTCCACCGCGCACGGCAAAGGCAGTGAAATTGACAAGAAGAGCGGGGTAGTAGTTGCGCTGAGAATGTTAGCACGCTTTTCTGTACCTCTCTTCGTTTTAACTTTCTGAGCGTGTTTTTAATCCAAACATATCATATCTATATGTTTTTGGAATCAGGAACCGACAAGGAATAAGGTGAAAGTGTTTTTAAATTGATTTCGGCAAATTAATTTTGATAATAATTTTTATATATTTAATTTTCAGAGCTTGTTTTTAATCCAAATATAACATATTTATATGTTTTCGGAATCAGCAACTTATGGAAAATAAGATGAACGTAAATTTGGATCGTTTTATACAAAATATAATTTTTTTTACAATTTTCAGATTTTTCATGACCAAAGTCATTAATCAATTTTTAAGCCACCAAGCTGAAATGCAATACCGAAGTCCGGGCTTCGTCGAAGATAACTTGACCAAAATTTCAACCAATTTGGTTGAAAAATGAGGGCGTGACAGTGCCGCCCCAACTTTCACGAAAAGCCGGATATGACGTCATCAAAGACATTTATCAAAAAAATGAAAAAAATGTATGGGGATATCATACCCAGGAACTCTCATGTCAAATTTCATAAAGATCGGTCCAGTAGTTTAGTCTGAATCGTTCTACACACACACACACAGACAGACACACACACACACACACACACACACGCACATACACCACGACCCTCGTCTCGATTCCCCCCTCTACGTTAAAACATTTAGTCAAAACTTGACTAAATGTAAAAAGGGTGAAGTACTTCAAGCTCAATTAAAAACAAGTCGCGTAAGGCGAAAATACAATATTTAGTCAAGTAGCTGTCGAACTCACAGAATGAAACTGAACGCAACGCAACGAAGCAAGACCGTATACTCGTAGCATCGTCACGCCACCGCCCGTGGCAAAGGCAGTGCACGTGGAATTGACAAGAAGAGCGGGGTATTCAAACTTTCGCAAAAAAACTCCTCTTTTCAAAGGCAAAGGCAAAGGCAGTGCCCGTGGAATTGACAAGAAGAGCGGGGTATTCGTTGCGCTGAGAAGGATAGCACGCTTTACTGTACCTCTCTTCGTTTTAACTTTCTGAGCGTGTTTTTAATCCAAACATATCATATCTATATATTTTTGGAATCAGGAACCGACAAGGAATAAGATGAAAGTGTTTTTAAATTGATTTCGAAAAAAAAATTTGATAATAATTTTTATATATTTAATTTTCAGAGCTTGTTTTTAATCCGAATATAACATATTTATATGTTTTTGGAATCAGCAAATGATGGAGAATAAGATAAACGTAAATTTGGATCGTTTTATAAATTTTTATTTTTTTTTACAATTTTCCGATTTTTAATGACCAAAGTCATCATTTAATTTTTAAGCCACCAAGCTGAAATGCAATACCGAACCCCGGGCTTCGTCGAAGATTACTTGACCAAAATTTCAACCAATTTGGTTGAAAAATGAGGGCGTGACAGTGCCGCCTCAACTTTCACGAAAAGCCGGATATGACGTCATCAAAGACATTTATCAAAAAAATGAAAAAAATGTTCGGGGATTTCATACCCAGGAACTCTCATGTCAAATTTCATAAAGATCGGTCCAGTAGTTTAGTCTGAATCGCTCTACACACACACACACACACACACACACACAGACACACGCACATACACCACGACCCTCGTTTCGATTCCCCCTCGATGTTAAAATATTTAGTCAAAACTTGACTAAATATAAAAACCACACACTGGGTGACTTAGTCTTTGAAACAAAAAAGTAGGAGTAGTCGAAAAATGAAGGTTTCTTCCAAGACTTTTGATTGTGTTGCTTATAATTATCATATTCAGAAACTGAAAGATGACATGATTCGCCGGGTCAGGATTCGGTAACTGGGGCCAAGATCCCCCCCCCCCCCCTCCTGAGAGAGACACACACACACTTATGCACATCGTTTACGTCCTAATGCAGATAGTTTCACTAAAGACTCTATCATAGTTTTTAACTTTCTGAAGGTATACTTATATCCATTTTCGGTCATCGCAAATTGTGAACACTTTGAAACAGCGCTTAAATATTACTCAATATGCATATTTTCTTCTTTCTTCACTCATAGCTGAGAAGGAGAAAACAAGAATCCGAGTTTCCGAAAATAATCCTAAACTTCAGCTTTATTCACGGTGCAAACGGCAGGAGAATGAAGATCTGAATCAATGTAATGAAGTGCTTCTTCCTCCCCGACCCGGCTCGGCTGACGGAGGTGTTTCTGGTGTCAGTTCGTTGGTTCCTATCAATGCGGCAGGTACATCAGCAGAAATTTTTCCAACTTGATGTTAGGGAAACTGATCTACAGGAAAGAAACACGCATTTTTTGGCTTTGTGTCCGATGCCTGATGATGCATAATGATGGTAGCAGGCTTTGTGCAGAGGAAAATATTTTCTTCGGAAGTATCTTTTGTGTTAGCAGCTGTATGGGGGGCGGGGGGGGGGGGGGGGGGGGGGGGAGGTGGTGGAGTAAT
The DNA here is from genome assembly GCF_037325665.1 of Littorina saxatilis. Lineage (NCBI taxonomy): Eukaryota > Metazoa > Mollusca > Gastropoda > Littorinimorpha > Littorinidae > Littorina > Littorina saxatilis. Next base: position 32,530,273 of record NC_090249.1, read on the forward strand.
GAGAAGGTGTATTAGTGAGGGTGGGAGGAAAGGGTATGTATAAAGAGGAAGAGGAAGTGGAGCATTAGACCGCGAGAGAGAGAGAGAGAGAGAGAGAGAGAGAGAGAGAGAGCGAGAGCGAGAGAGAGAGAGAGCGAGAGAGAGCGAGAGCGAGAGAGAGAGAGAGCGAGAGAGAGAGAGAGAGAGAGAGAGAGAGGGGAGAGAGAGAGAGAGAGAGAGAGAGAGAGAGAGAGAGAGTGTGTGTGTGTGTGTGTGTGAGTACGTGCGTGCTAGCGTGCGTGCGTGCGTGTGTGTCAGCGTGCGTGCGTGTGTGCGTGCGTGCGTGCGTGCGTACGTACGTGTGTGTGTGTGTGTGTGTGTGTGTGTGCGCGCGCGTATGTATGCGTGTGTGTGTTTGTGCGTGTGTGTGTGTGTGTGTGTGTGTGTGTGTGTGATGTTATGTATTGTAGGTTTGAAGCGTAAAGTGTCGGGTCGATAAGAATCAAGGAACAAGTCGCGTAAGGCGAAAATACAATATTTAGTCAAGTAGCTGTCGAACTCACAGAATGAAACTGAACGCAATGCCATTTTTCAGCAAGACCGTATACTCGTAGCATCGTCAGTCCACCGCTCATGGCAAAGGCAGTGAAATTGACAAGAAGAGCGGGGTAGTAGTTGCGCTAAGAAGGATAGCACGCGTTTCTGTACCTCTCTTTGTTTTAACTTTCTGAGCGTGTTTTTAATCCAAACATATCATATCTATATGTTTTTGGAATCAGGAACCGACAAGGAATAAGATGAAAGTGTTTTTAAATTGATTTCGACAATTTAATTTTGATAATAATTTTTATATATTTAATTTTCAGAGCTTGTTTTTAATCCAAATATAACATATTTATATGTTTTTGGAATCAGCAAATGATGGAGAATAAGATAAACGTAAATTTGGATCGTTTTATAAATTTTTATTTTTTTTTACAATTTTCAGATTTTTAATGACCAAAGTCATGAAGTAATTTTTAAGCCACCAAGCTGAAATGCAATACCGAAGTCCGGGCTTCGTCGAAGATTACTTGACCAAAATTTCAACCAATTTGGTTGAAAAATGAGGGCGTGACAGTGCCGCCTCAACTTTCACGAAAAGCCGGATATGACGTCATCAAAGACATTTATCAAAAAAATGAAAAAAATGTTCGGGGATTTCATACCCAGGAACTCTCATGTCAAATTTCATAAAGATCGGTCCAGTAGTTTAGTCTGAATCGCTCTACACACACACACACACACACACACACACACACGCACAGACAGACACACATACACCACGACCCTCGTTATATTTAGTCAAGTTTTGACTAAATATTTTAACGTAGAGGGGGGAATCGAGACGAGGGTCGTGGTGTATGTGTGTGTGTGTGTGTGTGTGTGTGTGTGTGTGTGTGTGTGTGTGTGTGTGTGTGTGTCTGTCTGTCTGTCTGTGTGTGTGTGTAGAGCGATTCAGACTAAACTACTGGACCGATCTTTATGAAATTTGACATGAGAGTTCCTGGGTATGAAATCCCCATACATTTTTTTCATTTTTTTGATAAATGTCTTTGATGACGTCATATCCGGCTTTTCGTGAAAGTTGAGGCGGCACTGTCACGCCCTCCTTTTTAAACCAAATTGGTTGAAATTTTGGTCAAGTAATCTTCGACGAAGCCCGGACTTCGGTATTGCATTTCAGCTTGGTGGCTTAAAAATTAATTAATGACTTTGGTCATTAAAAATCTGAAAATTGTAAAAAAAAATAAAAAATTATAAAACGATCCAAATTTACGTTTATCTTATTCTCCATCATTTGCTGATTCCACAAACATATAAATATGTTATATTTGGATTAAAAACAAGCTCTGAAAATTAAATATATAAAAATTATTATCAAAATTAAATTGTCCAAATCAATTTAAAAACACTTTCATCTTATTCCTTGTCGGTTCCTGATTCCAAAAACATATAGATATGATATGTTTGGATTAAAAACACGCTCAGAAAGTTAAAACAAAGAGAGGTACAGTAAAGCGTGCTATCCTTCTTAGCGCAACTACTACCCCGCTTCTTGTCAATTTCACTGCCTTTGCCATGAGCGGTGGACTGACGATGCTACGCGTATTCGGTCTTGCTGAAAAATGGCATTGCGTTCAGTTTCATTCTGTGAGTTCGACAGCTACTTGACTAAATATTGTATTTTCGCTTACGCGACTTGTTTTGATTCCCCCTCGATGTTAAAATATTTAGTCAAAACTTGACTAAATATAAACAAGTCGCGTAAGGCGAAAATACAATATTTAGTCAAGTAGCTGTCGAACTCACAGAATGAAACTGAACGCAATGCCATTTTTCAGCAAGACCGTATACTCGTAGCATCGTCAGTCCACCGCTCATGGCAAAGGCAGTGAAATTGACAAGAAGAGCGGGGTAGTAGTTGCGCTAAGAAGGATAGCACGCTTTTCTGTACCTCTCTTTGTTTTAACTTTCTGAGCGTGTTTTTAATCCAAACATATCATATCTATATGTTTTTGGAATCAGGAACCGACAAGGAATAAGATGAAAGTGTTTTTGAATTGATTTCGAAAATTTAATTTGGATCATAATTTTTATATTTTTAATTTTCAGAGCTTGTTTTTAATCCGAATATACCATATTTATATGTTTTTGGAATCAGCAAATGATGGAGAATAAGATAAACGTAAATTTGGATCGTTTTATAAATGTTTATTTTTTTTTACAATTTTCAGATTTTTAATGACCAAAGTCATTGATTAATTTTTGAGCCACCAAGCTGAAATGCAATACCGAACCCCGGGCTTCGTCGAAGATTACTTGACCAAAATTGCAACCAATTTGGTTGAAAAATGAGGGCGTGACAGTGCCGCCTCAACTTTCACGAAAAGCCGGATATGACGTCATCAAAGACATTTATCAAAAAAATGAAAAAAATGTTCGGGGATTTCATACCCAGGAACTCTCATGTCAAATTACATAAAGATCGGTCCAGTAGTTTAGTCTGAATCGCTCTACACACACACACAGACACACACACACACACACACGCACACACACACGCACACACACACACACACGCACATACACCACGACCCTCGTTTCGGCGATTCCCTCTCGATGTTAAAATATTTAGTCAAAACTTGACTAAATATAACAAGTCGCGTAAGGCGAAAATACAACATTTAGTCAAGTAGCTGTCGAACTCACAGAATGAAACTGAACGCAATGCAACGCAGCAAGACCGTATACTCGTAGCATCGTCAGTCCACCGCGCACGGCAAAGGCAGTGAAATTGACAAGAAGAGCGGGGTAGTAGTTGCGCTGAGAATGTTAGCACGCTTTTCTGTACCTCTCTTCGTTTTAACTTTCTGAGCGTGTTTTTAATCCAAACATATCATATCTATATGTTTTTGGAATCAGGAACCGACAAGGAATAAGGTGAAAGTGTTTTTAAATTGATTTCGGCAAATTAATTTTGATAATAATTTTTATATATTTAATTTTCAGAGCTTGTTTTTAATCCAAATATAACATATTTATATGTTTTCGGAATCAGCAACTTATGGAAAATAAGGTGAACGTAAATTTGGATCGTTTTATACAAAATATAATTTTTTTTACAATTTTCAGATTTTTCATGACCAAAGTCATTAATTAATTTTTAAGCCACCAAGCTGAAATGCAATACCGAAGTCCGGGCTTCGTCGAAGATTACTTGACCAAAATTTCAACCAATTTGGTTGAAAAATGAGGGCGTGACAGTGCCGCCTCAACTTTCACGAAAAGCCGGATATGACGTCATCAAAGACATTTATCAAAAAAATGAAAAAAACGTATGGGGATATCATACCCAGGAACTCTCATGTCAAATTTCATAAAGATCGGTCCAGTAGTTTAGTCTGAATCGCTCTACACACACACACACACAGACAGACACACACACACACACACACACGCACATACACCACGACCCTCGTCTCGATTCCCCCCTCTACGTTAAAACATTTAGTCAAAACTTGACTAAATGTAACAAGTCGCGTAAGGCGAAAATACAATATTTAGTCAAGTAGCTGTCGAACTCACAGAATGAAACTGAACGCAATGCCATTTTACTCGTAGCATCGTCAGGCCACCGCTCATGGCAAAGGCAGTGAAATTGACAAGAAGAGCGGGGTAGTAGTTGCGCTAAGAAGGATAGCACGCTTTTCTGTACCTCTCTTTGTTTTAACTTTCTGAGCGTGTTTTTAATCCAAACATATCATATGTATATGTTTTTGGAATCAGGAACCGACAAGGAATAAGATGAAAGTGTTTTTAAATTGATTTGGACAATTTAATTTTGATAATAATTTTTATATATTTAATTTTCAGAGCTTGTTTTTAATTCGAATATAACATATTTATATGTTTTTGGAATAAGCAAATGATGGAGAATAAAATAAACGTAAATTTGGATCGTTTAATAAATTTTTTTTTTTTTTAAATTTTCCGATTTTTAATGACCAAAGTCATTAATTATTTTTTAAGCCACCACGCTGAAATGCAATACCGAACCCCGGGCTTCGTCGAAGATTACTTGACCAAAATTTCAACCAATTTGGTTGAAAAATGAGGGCGTGACAGTGCCGCCTCAACTTTCACGAAAAGCCGGATATGACGTCATCAAAGACATTTATCAAAAAAATGAAAAAAATGTTCGGGGATTTCATACCCAGGAACTCTCATGTCAAATTTCATAAAGATCGGTCCAGTAGTTTAGTCTGAATCGCTCTACACACACACACAGACAGACACACAGACACACACACACACACACACACACACACACACACACACACACACACACATATACACCACGACCCTCGTCTCGATTCCCCCCTCTACGTTAAAATATTTAGTCAAAACTTGACTAAATATAAAAAGGTGAAACAGGAGGGGCTGTGGGTAGGGGGAGTTAGGGGGAGTGGTGGTGGTGGTGGTGGTGGGGGGGGGGGGGGGGGCAATGCAAAGAGGGTGAAGAAAACAAAGTGTGACACGCGATTGGAACAAGTGGTGGGCGAGCTATGTTGTAATTGTTGCTTGTGTTTCTCCATCCATGTTTCCTGTCGGTACACATCACGCCGTGCTGGCTTCGCTGCCAGACTGACCCATTTAGCAGCGACTGCAGCACTGCAGGTACGGGCCGTGTCACGCTTTGTTGGGTCGGCTGACAAAATCACTTGCAAAACTTACCTGCCACGTAGAAAATAATTGGACAACATAGGGGGGGGGGGGGGGGGGGGAGAGGGAGAGAGAGAGAGAGACTTGAGCAGGATGAGGTGGTCGGGATGGTGGGGATGGGTGTTTGGTGGCCCGGACGGTACGTAGTGTCGACTCGATTTCGGTGTTATCTTGTTTTCAGATTATTATCTTGGTCTGCCTGTTCAGTGGGTTGCGTTATTTGTCGGTTGATAATTTGAGTGTGGCATGATGTGTGATTCCTTTAAGAACCCGGAAAGAGCTGTTTTCCTGTCCTAACTGTTGTGAATGGTGCACCGAGGTGTCTCTGTGGTTGCTGTTGACGTGTTTGCCTTTATTTGCAGTTTATATTATGTATTTATTAATTTCGATTTTGGTATTCCAATCGATGTTTTCAGGGTATGGTTAATGTTCAAACTTACAACCCTTCAGGAGAATAATTATTAGGAAGGAAATAGAACATTCTATGTATGATTGTTATGAGAGAGAGCACCCTCAGTGGACGAACGCGAAGATCAAACCACAACCAAATCAACTGATGATGCAAGACTGCATTCATTGAAATGCAGCAAGCCGTCGGCAAATGGTCGAACGTTGTCAGGGTTTACTGACCTTCAGTACTCAAGATGACCGCAACGACTGACGATGACCATCTCAAATTACAGTATACCATTCCTACCTTCCTTTTGATGAACAGCAGCAACTCCACCACTCTGTTCTCACGTTCTCACCCACGCGTGTATCCACCACCCACCCTTGGGACTAACGCAACAGTATACCTTTACAAATATACAGCAGTTCTATAAAAAGCCGACTCAGACTGAGGTAAAATTTGTGATGCGCTGAACGGCAGTGTGAATCGGGAACGTTCAGCGCCCGTCGCCGTTTTTGAAGTCCATCCTTGTATCGCAGGGGAAGGTAAGAAGAACGCGCCGTATAAACAGATTTCGACAGTCTGCTTATTTTCCGCGCACCTTTTAATTGATACACGCGTTCTGGAGGTGAACTCCTCCCATCCTTCTGTCGGAGCTTCTCAGTTTCACTCTGTGAAATTCTCGCCTCATTAACTCTTTCAGGTGAATCTCGTTTAATCTCTTTCGTTAGGCGAACGGTTTAACTGGTTTGGTCTGCGAGGAGAAACGCTTGTGGGAATTAGCCGTGCTTCTTACAGGACGAGTAATTATCTACTTGAGCTAATTGGTTGCGGAGAGAGCGACCTGAAGGTGAGAAGAGTCCTTTGTCGGGTGGCGCGTGCGTGAATGTAAGAGGTTATGGTGTTCCATGATTGTTAATGTTACGTCATTTACTCGGGTTACCATTTTCTTCATAAGGACCCCCCCTCCTTCGAAAAAAAATTGCAAACAACAATCTGCCCCCCTTAAAACCAACAACAACAACAACAACAACAACAACAACAACAACAGACAACAGACAACAGACAAACTAACTAACTAACAAACGAACAAACTAACAAACTAACAAACAAAAAAACCGAACCGATACAAAAAAAGACAAAAAACTGAAGAACTTAGACAAATAGATGATACAGCTGAAACTGCTAAACATCACCAACAACAATTTAATACGCGGGGCAGCTGAGAATTGTTGAACTGATCTTAGTCTTTAGTTTGACGTGGCTGATTGAAACATTGGAGAAATCTGGAACAAACTGAAAGCCGGATTGAGGAAAACATACCATCAGCAGTACTTTTGCAAGCAACAGTCAACTTGAACAATTTCTTCCATAAAAAAAATATTGTTCGTAGCTACACTATCATATTTTGTACTGTCAAACAACTGTTCGACGGTCGAAAGAGCCTCAAGTAACATTTTCACTCGAGGCAAAGCGAAACAAAGAAAAGTAAAACAAGGCGCATTGACACTATCGCAAGCAAGAGCAAAGTGACAAGGTTTCACAACATGGCCGCCGCCAGGGGACATCACTGTGCTGTCTCGTTTGCCCAAGGGACGCTACTGTTTCCGCTGCTGACTGTTTAGAAACACCATGGGGCGGCGTACGGGTAAACACACTGGCAGCACTGGGCACTGATTTAGCACTTGGTTTCCACTGATTCTGCTGATATGACTAGCTCGATCTTGACATCTCTGAACCAGGAACTGACAAAGAAACTTCATACGGCTCGTCAAACT